>NW_005842772.1:411580-412104 GCF_000455745.1 Alligator sinensis
GGAGCCCCAAAGCAACGCCCGCCCCAATCTGCTCGCCACGGAGAGGGGTGGCAGAAGGAGACCGAGAGACAGGACACACGATGCTGCTTGTCTAGGGCACAGAAAGGGGCACCGGAGCTGGGGGCAAGCCAGTGACCACCCCACAAATGCACCCCCACAACCTGCCCCCGAGCTGAGACCGAGTCTGGCTGAACTTCCAGGGCAAGCAGGAGGCAGCGAGACCTTCCCCGGCGGCAGGACACCCAAAGCCCTTCCCAGAGGCGAAGCGCCCCGGGAGGAGAACTCGGCACCCCCCAAAGACGTCTCCAACGACGGGAGGGGACGGGCCACGCAGCCCCCGCGCCCGCACTCACCAGGGGGCTGCGCCGGGGCTTGCTGTCGGCGCTGACCGAGACGGAGCGGGCCACGTGCTTGGCAGGGGACGCGCTGCTGGGGCGCCGCGAGACTTGCAGCGGGAGCCCGGTGAGGCTCAGCTCCACGCTGTCGGCGCCCGGGCACGAGGCGCTGCCGCGGGCGCTCTTCAT
>NW_005842772.1:413171-416007 GCF_000455745.1 Alligator sinensis
GCATGGTCGCCGTTTGCTCTGCTCAGAGCTGTCCCGTCTAGTCCGACCTGCCCGATCAGGGTCAGCCCTGCCCAAGCCAACGCTGCCCCGTGCCCGCCCGGCCGGGACCAGCAGGTCCGGTCGCCCCGGGGGAGAGCCTGGCTCTCGAGGCCCGCACGCGGCTTGGCCCCTTTCTTCCCCAGCCGGGCCCCGGAGCCGCCTGCCCCACTCCACGGGCCCAAAATGCTGCTGGAGCGGGAGCAGAGCGAGCCAGGCCGAGCAGGGAGCAGCAGAGACGAGCTCCCCGTCGAGGCCTCGTGCCCCCGACTCCCCAACCCCGGTTAAGCCTCCGGAGGCCGTGAGCAGGGATCCGGCCTCCGAGGAATAGGCAAAGCAAGCGGTGGGGAAGCAGCACGCGGGAACCCCGCACCCTCCAGAGCAGAGCGGACGGTCGCCAGGACTGTTTCACCGCCCTCGCCAAACGGGTTATCCCGGGCGCCGTGCTGGCCAGGATGCGCGGGTGGATCGCGGGTAACGAGGCAGCCGGGGCGGGGCTGGGCTGGGCTGGGGCGGCCCCCTGCCCGCCGTGCCGGTTTGATCGGCTGCGCCCCACCGAGCGCGCAGGCAGCTGCATGCTGCAGAGGCCCTGGGGCTCTTGAGGAGGGGCAAGGAGGGCAAGGTAAGGGATGGCCCAGGCACGCTGCCCCGTTACAGGGGCAGGGGAGGCAAAAGAAGCAGGACACCGGCCCCAGGTGGTCGACGCTGCAAGAAGAGACCCAGGCTAGCTCTCCGTGTGCACGGCTTTGTGCTCCTTTTATTAACAGGTACCTAGCAGCAACACCTGGGGTCTGTGAACATGGCACATCCCTGTCCCCACCGGGCACGGGCCCTCCTCCTGGTCCCACGGGCCGACCCCGCACCTGCCACCCAGCGGCAAGGAACATGCGTCTGCAATGGCAGCGCTCCGTGAGGGTCCGGCCGTGGGGGCCTGGGATGCTGCTAGTCCGATGTCTCCCGCCCTGCTGCCCTGAAGGTCCAGGATGTGCCTACAGCAACCAGGCGCAGAGCCCGAGCCCTGGTTGGACAGTCCTGGAGCGACTCCACCGAGGCCACTGCAGCTCGTTACATCAGTCGATGCTTCACTGATGAGCCCAGAGCAGCACCTTGCCCACGTGCCCCTTGACTCTGGGCTGCAGCGCCCCAACCCACAACAGCGGGGCAGGGGTGCAACAGGCCAGCCCAGCATGTGTGGGTCCCTCCCTTCAGGGGATGGGGAGATGGAGCCTCACCCCCCTCCTTCCCCTGCAGCACAGAGGAAGCTGTCCTCAGCCGGCGTGCAGCATGGGGGCCACGGCTCTGTGGCCCCCACATCCTCTTCCAGGGGGATTCAGCCCCGCCAGGTCCATCTGCTGCCAGGTGGGTGCAGCAGGATTCAGTCACGTGCTGCCTTACAAGCACCCCTCCTGCCCGAAAGAAGGGACGGCCTCGAAGGGCAGCCGGTCCGTGCCCAGTCTGTCACCGGAGCGCAGGGCAGCTACATGTTGAGGAAGGAGAACACGGAGGGCTCCAAGTTGCCTGCGGGGTCTCCCTGGTCCCCAGCGTGGGGCGGCCTCCATGGGGCCACGACCGCCGGCTCCCCACCGGTGGCCAATGCTGCGTCCGCAGGGGGCACCAGCTCCATGCCGGCGAAGAGGGAGAGGCTGAGCAGGGGCACGGACGCAGCCCCTGCGCCGCTCGGCGTCTGTGTGCGCTCGGGGTCCGTGTGAGCACCATCCTCCGCAGGCTGTGCCCCCGCCAGTCGGCATGACACCTCCTGCTGGCAGGGGCCGATGGGCGCCGCATTCCCGGCCTGCTCGCAGGTCTCCGCACCTGCCTTGAGCTGATCTAGGCAGGCTGGTGTGGCAGAGAGAGGGGGATCCAGGTCAGGAGCCTCCCATGCCCCCAAGGGGAGTGGGGCCAGGCTGATGGGCTGAAGAACTCTCTCCCCTGCCAGAGGCACCGTGTCGGTCAGCAGGTCCTGCGTGCGCTGGGCTGGCCCTCCGGCGGGGGCAGCCAGATCCAGGGGGCAGCTCACGGGAGGGGTCCGGCTGCTGCACAGGGCCTCGAACTGCCTCAGGATCTGGGGGGACGGAGTGAGACGTCAGCAGAGCCCCACACCCCTGGGAGGTCCCTGCTGGCCCCCGGCTCTAGCAGCGTGCGCTGTGGAGGTCCCCAGGCCAGGCCCTCCAGCTGTGACGGGGCTGGGGAAGCGAAGGCCATGCAGGCTGCACTCCCTCCTGCCTGCACCAACCAGACCCTGGGGCAGGATCCCACAGACTCTGGGAAGCATCGTTCAGTCAGTGCCTGGCAGCCCTCCCCATGCTCACAGTGCCAAAGCAGGGAGCGGTGGCTGCGTCTTGGGGGGCAGCACTGAGCCCAGGAGCTGGTTCCCACTGGGGTCGGAGCCCACGGGCCCCAGCAGCATGGAGCACAGAGGAAGTCGCTCCCCGAGCAGTCAGCCTTGAGCATCACCTTGGTGGCTTTGTTGGCCACGGGCCCGGGGCTGCCTTGGCTGAGCTGCTGCAGGTGCTGCCGGGTCATCAGGAAGATCTGGTCCGGGGCCAGCAGGTCGGAGCACATGAGGGCGGAAATGGCACACATGGCCCGCTGCAGGGACACGCGGGGAGCGCTGTCAGCCCGCAGGAGCCCAGCCTCTGCCATGGGATGCGGACAGATGCTGCTGGTCCTCCAGGTCCCCCTGGCTGCCCCCGCCGTGGCCTGAAAGCCCTGCTAGTAACCTGGGACTGTTTGAGCCTCCCCCCACAGCCCCATTCACCAGGCAGGCGCAGGCGCTGGGGTCCTGCAGCGTCCGGTTCAG
>NW_005842772.1:416017-432769 GCF_000455745.1 Alligator sinensis
CAGTTCAGCAGCCCACCCCTGGGGGGAGGGGCCGCCCTGAGATGGGGGGTGGGGAGCCTGGCCTGCTGATGGCTGCTAACCCCCACCCTGGACCACCTACCCCCTGCTCCCCGGGGGGCACCACCATCTTCCATGTGCCCCTCAGCTTCCCCCTGCCACAGTGCCCAGCTCTGCCAGCCCAGGAAGGGCAGGGAATGCGGGCCCAGGGCTGAGCTGGGCTAGGGGAGGGGGTACGCTGGGCTCTTACTCCTTGATGAAGTGCTGCACCTCCTCACGGGTCAGGAAGACCTTGGGGCCATGGGCCAGCCCGCTCACCAGGCTCACCTCCTGCAGGCAGTCGCCCCGGTTGTCAGCCTCCACCCTGCGGCGGGGGGGGGGAGATGCCAGCTCCATCGCTGGGTCCTGGAGATGCGGGGGGCACAGCTCTGCTCCCCAACCCGGGAGCTCTTCCAGCCGGCCCATCTCCAAGGCTCCCCCTGCTCCACCCCGGAGAGCTCCAGTCCCTGCTCTCCCCACCCGACTGCCCACCCCGCATACCCCACCGTGGGGCTGTAACCCCAGCTGGACCCAGCCCCGAGCCCCCCTGCCCTGCTCCCACCTCTCCGCGACGCCCCCCAGCTCCCTGCTGGCCCCCGAGTGGCTGGCGCTGCCCGACTTGCTGTAGGAGTCGGAGGTGCGGCTCAGCTCGCCGTTCTCCTGCGAGGAGTCCTGGGAGCTGCGCCCGCTGTCCGTCTCCTCCCAGCCGCCGCCTGGCTGCCTGGGCTGGTGACTCACTGCAGGGAGATGGGCCAGGAGCGTGGTTGAGGTCCCAGCTCTAACACGCCGCTAGGATGCGGCAGAGACCCGCTGTAGCCCGGGCCGTACAGGCGCCCATAGGCAGCCACCACCTTCCCTGTCCTGAGCTGTCACTGCCGGCTGCATTTCAGTCTGCAGGGTGTTAGAAACCCCCAGGTTGGGAGGCTTCCAGCTCTGCCCTGACGCTGCTGTTTCCGATTAAATTAGTGCTGGCACCTCCCTCCTCCAGCCAGGCACCAGAAGCCTGGATTCCCAAGGATCTAGGAGCTGCTGCCAGCCTTTGGGGCGTTGCACCCATCTGCCTCACGTGGGGCTCTGCACCTACCTCGCATGCCGTGGGCTGCAGGGGCCAGGGGCTTTTCAGACCCCGCATAGCTTCTCCCGGGGGAGGGTGCCGTCACGGGCTGGTAGGCATCATCCTGCAGCTCCCTGCTCCGGGGCCGGCGCGGGTCCTGCCTGGGAAGCACGGCACTGGCAACCACCTCAGCCGCTTTCTGGATGGTGCTGAGCAGGGCTTCGCCTGGGGAAGCTAGGGCAGAGCCAGATGGGGACAGGGCCTGAGTCTGTGCATCTGGGCACAGAACCGGCCACCCCAGGCCACAGGAGCAGAGCAGGGCAGTGGCCACAGAGCCGCACAGCCAAGCAGCTTCTGCTCATCAGGGTTGGGGCACCAGACCCCTGCCCAGGCAGGGCACAGAGGCAGCTGCAGGGACTCAAGCTGCCTCAGCACCTAGCAGCGTTGACCACTGGGGAGCCCGGCCCTGGCAGCCCCAAGATGCCACAGCTGGTATGAAACAGACCCCCTGATGCCAGGAGCAGGGGCATCAAGGCACCAAGAGCCAGGAGACTGCCCCCACTGCCTGGGGTGCTGGTGCCCCAGCCCTGCGCCATGCCCGGACTTACCGGAGCTGCCCTGTTCCCGGGTGAAGCCGAAGCCCTGTAGGGAGCTGCAGGGGCTGGAGCTGGCCCCCATTCCTGCAACAGAAGACAGTTCAGGGCCCGGGGATGCTGGCTGCATCTGCACCAGACAGGTCATGGCCCATCAGCAGTGATGGGGCAGGACTGGGGGTGGGAGGGCCACAGGGCTCTTTCCTTGGGCTGGGATTCTCAGCGAGAAGCCGATACCCACACCTGGGGCAGGGGCATGGGGTGGCCTATGTGCTTACCTGCTGGGGGGGGCAGCCTGGCAGGCGCTGCAGATGGCTGGGGCAGCAAGGTGTCTGAAAACAGTGCACTGGCCAGGTCCTGCAGGCAGAGCCATGGGGGGCACAGGGTCACTACGGGGACCCCCAGCAGCCTCAGCGCCGGCTCTGCCAGCCGTCAGTCCAGCACCAAGCCCGAGCCAGGACGGAGGAACCTCAGCTCCCCTTCTCCGGGGCCTGGGATAGCCCGAGGTGAGACGCACCTGCGCAGCTGCCCGGACCTTCTGGTACAAGCTGTTGCCGTGCAGAGGATCCGGGGGACCCGCGAAGGCTGTGAGGCAGAAGTGGGTGGTGAGGGGTCAGTCTGGGCTGGCCACGGCACCATCTAGCCCCAGCGCAGCTCTGCAAGGGCAAAGTGCAGCCCGCTGCAGACCCAGCCCCCACCCCAGACACCGCAGCCTGCCAGGGTGCCAGGGACCTGCCCTGGGGGATGCACCCATCTGGGCAGCTTTGCACAGCCCCGGGGAGCACAAGGCACCAGGCTGACGTCCACCCAGCCCTGCCCAGGAGCAGCCTGACGGCCCAGGGCTAAGGCAGGGCACACGGGGGGCCTGGGCTACCTGCTGCTTCCTGGATGAAGGTGGAGTTCCTCTTCAGCTGGAGGAGGAAGGGCGACGAGCCGTGCGTGCACATGTACAGCAGGATCTTCAGCACCTGCAGGCACGAGGGAGGCTCTGGGGGACGCGCCCAGGGCCAAGCCAGGCCGCGCCGGCCTCCCCTCCAGCTGATCCGCCCGCCCTCGGCCCCATGCTCAGCCCCCGCCTCGACCCCGGTGCTACCTTCAGCTTGACGTGGCAGGAGCGGCTGTGCAGGCGGGCGAGGAGGTGCTCCAGCAGGCACTGGCTGCTCCCCGGCGACTCGTGGGAGATCTCTGAGAGGCGGAGGGTTAGGAAGCATCGCTCACTGCGGGCTTGCTCCTCGCACCCTCGACCGCAGCCAAACCCCCCCGACCTCGGACCCTGCCTGCCCTGCTGCAGCACTCGGGGGCCTCCCATGCGCCCTTGCAATCCCCGAGGGCCACTGACGCCCCGCTCCCGCGTCCGGCCCAGCACCGGCCCCGGGCCCAGCTCCGAAGGATACTGGCAATTTCCTCGAACAGGTACCCGGGGCAGGGGACATCGTCATCCGAGGTGCTCTTGATCAGCGTGGGCAGCTGGAAGAGACGCGGTCATCAGGGCACTGCTGGCAGGGGCCCCGCAGGCGCCGGCCGGATGCTTCCCGGAGATGCCGGCGCGGCGCGGCACGGCGCAGGAGGGGAGGCAGCCCCCGCCGGGACGGGCCCGGGGAAGCGCCCAGCCCAGCCCAGCCCTGCTCCACTCTCAGCCGATGCCCGAGCCTCCCCCTGGGGGGGGGGGTGATGCTGCAGGGGGCACCGTGACATCACAGGAGAAAAGCTGTGACATCACAGCGGGTGAATGGGGCACCCAAAAGCGGTGACATCGCAGCCAGGAGGGGAGTACAGCTATGACATGACAATGAGTGAATGGGGCAGGGGTGACATCACTGCAGGAAAGGGGGCACACCTATGATGTCACATTGGGTAAATGGGACAGGCCAGTGACATCACAGCGGCAAGGGGAGCACGGCTATGACATCACACCGGATGAATGGGGCACAGCAGTGACATCGCAGCAAGAAGGGGAGCACGGCTATGACATCACACCAGATGAATGGGGCACAGCAGTGACATCACAGTGGCAAGGGGAGCACGGCTATGACATCACACCGGATGAATGGGGCACAGCAGTGACATCACAGTGGCAAGGGGAGCACGGCTATGACATCACGCCGGGGAATGCGGCAGAGCAGTGACATCACACCCCCCAGGAAACCTAGCAGTGACACCAGGGTGGGCGAAATGAGAAGCCAGTGATGCAACAGCGCCCGAGAGAGCACTGCTATGACATCACGGCGGCTGGGAGCGGGAGCGCGCGTCGATGACGTCAAGGCCAGCGCGGTGACATCATGACATCATGACATTCCCACTCCCAGCCATACCTCTGGCCCCAGCCCCCAGCCCAGCCCAGCCCTGGCAACGGGAGATGGGGGGACAGCGGCCCCAGCCCCGACCCCGACGCCAGTCCCGGGCGCCCTCACCCGGCTCAGGAAACTCAGCCGGTCCCGCAACGGCGCCGCCATGACTCTGCCCTGCCCGACCTGGCCCCGGCATCGCGACTCCGCCTTCCGGAAACTCCCCCGCACCAATCAGAGAGCGACTTTTCCCAGGTCGCCCAATGGGCGTTGGGAGGGGGCGGGGCTTCGGGGGGAAGCGGCCCGCGTTACCGACGCCGTCCGGGGCCGGGGCAGCGAAGGGCAGTCAACAACCGGTCAGCGCGTCCAATCAACACCCCGCGTTGCGCAGCCGGCCCAATCAGAATGAACTACGGAGGCGGGCGGGACCTAGCAGAGGCTGGGCAAAGGCTGCACCAATCCAAACCCAAGGGGGCTCTGATGGGCGGGACACTCGGCCTATCAAACCTCGATCGGAGAGAGGGGCGGCCTAATGAGAGGCGAGCGGGAGCAGAGGCCTATGGGAAGGTGGCCCAACATGGCGGCGCCCTGGCTCCGCGCTCGCGAGCGGCTGAGGCGCATCCCCGAGCTGCTGGCGGGCTGCCGGGACCAGGTGCGGGCCGGGGGCGGGGCATGTCGCGACACCCGGTGTTTATGTCGCGACATGGACGGGCGCCGCTGGAGCTCAGCGCCCGCCCTGGTTTCCCCTTCCAGGCCGCAGCCTATGGGAGGTGCGTGGCGGCCGCGACGGCGGGCCGGGCCGAGCTGCGGAAGGACGCGTGCGCCCGGGAGTTCGAGGAGCTGAGGGCCTGCGTTGCCCGGGCGGTACGGGGCCGGGGCGCGGGAATCGCCCTGTCGTGATGTCACCGCGCTGGCCTTGACGTCACCGGCGCCGCCCCCCCAGCCACCGTGATGTCATAGCTGTGCTGCCTCAGTCGACATTACGTGGCTGCCTTCTCGTTTCGCCCCTCCTGGTGTCACTGCTGTGTCCTCTGGGCAGCTGTGATGTCACGGCTTTACTCTCTTCACCTGGTGTGATGTCACAGCTCTGCCCTGTTCACCTGGTGTGATGTCATTGCTGTGCTCCCCTTGTTGTGATGTCACTACTGTGCCCCATTCACCTGGTGTGATGTCATTGCTGTGCTCCCCTTCTTGCTGTGATGTCACAGCTCTGCCCCATTCACCCGGTGTGATGTCATCGCTGTGCTCCCCTTCTTGCTGTGATGTCACGGCTCTGCCCCATTCACCTGCTGTGATGTCATCGCTGTGCTCCCCTTGCTGTGATGTCACGGCTCTGCCCCCCTTCCCCGACGTGATGTCATAGGCATGCCCCAAGGGCGTTCGAAGCAGCCCGGCCCCACAGGGAAGAGGCTGTCTAACCCCCGCCTGGACAAGAGCCTCTTTCCCCTCTGGTCTGCGGCCCGTTTCCGGTGCATCTGTTCCCAGCCTGCCCCCGTGGCACAGACGGGGATGCCAAACCTCCGGGCGACTCCCCTGCGTCCCTTATTTTTACAGGCAAAGGCAGCTGCGAAGTGACGCAAGTGGAACCGCGAGCGACCCAGGACCTGGATTTATAGCAGCTCTGGGGCCCGGCCGGCTGGAATAGGCGCATTCCTGAGCCTGACAGCAGCTGCCTGCTCTCGAATGCTCAGATGGGAAGGAAGGAAGAGGACCAGTGGGCTGGGCACAGGAAAGCTGCGGGCCCCAGTCAGGTCCCAATCTGGGCCTGTCAATAAAGGCCTGGAAAAGGCTTTTGAAACTGCTCGGAGCTGTGTCTGCGCTCAGGTTTTATGGGGTAAACGGTGAGCTGGCCCGAGAACGTGGCTCCTCCAGCCATGGGGGCCCCAAGAAACCTGACTTAGCCCCAGCCGCTCTCCCCAACCCGGGCAGCTCTGATCGACGCAGCGCGCTGGGCCGGGCTCCTCTGTGAAGAGCAGCGTTGCGGCAGTGGCCTGCCCTGGGGACTGGGTACCCGCTCCCCTTCCTGCCCAGAGCTGGAGGAACGGGGTTGGGGGATGCAGAACGAGGCATTTAGGAGCAACTCCCCCTCGCTGTCACGTGGGCCGGGCTGAGGTCACCCTGCCTGATGCTCACAGGAGGGAGTGGGCTTGACTTCGGTTCGCTGCAGGGAGGAAGCTGGATGGCAAACCAGATCCAGCGTGAGCACGGGCTGTTCCAGCAGCCCTGACAGCGAAGTAGTCGAGGGCCTAAGGCAGGCCCACATCCCAGGCTCCTGCTCCTCGTGTCATAGCAGCTATGCTATAGCAGCCATGCCCAGGGCTGCGTTATAACAGAGGTAACGTGAGCGCTGGCAACATGAAAGAAGGAAGGGAGCCTTGGTTCCTAGTTAGACCCAAGGCTCCCTTGCTTGGACTTTGCTGAGAGCAAAAGATGCCCTCGCGCCAAGCGCTTGGCACCCCCAGTGCAAGGGGCACTACAGGGCAGGCAGACAGAGGCCTGCTGTTCTTTCGCGGCCACCGAGGGAGGGGAAGAGCTGGAAGGAGCTCTGTTTGCCTCTGGAGGCAGACTACCTCCCTACCGGTGCAAAGCAACAGATGCCATCCACCCTCCCCTATGCCCCCCACCATGTCCAGACCCTGCTGAGAGATGCTCTGCACACACCTTCAGATAGAAATGCTTTAACTTTTATTGGTCTGCTGGGCTGAGGCCCCTGCTCCGAGCGCGGCGAGGTAGCGGGGTCCCTGCCTTGGCCCGGCCCAGCACAGGGAGGTCTCGTTCACAACAGGATCCAGCCGTGCTGGCTGGGGAATGTCAGAAGTGTCTTTGGTCCTTTGACGATGGCGCAGGCAAGTCACTGTCAGCGCAAGGCAGGAGACGGGCATGGTGGATGAGCCAGTGTTCACGTGGTGAGAAAGGTGGAGGAAGTGCAAGGAGGGGGAAAGTGCCAGCATGTCTCCGTCCCTCACCTCCCTTTGCAGGGGCAGCTGCAGCAACAAGGGGAGGTATTTGATTCGGCCAAGACCTCAGCCACCTACCCCAGCTCCAGCCTGCATCTGCAAACACCACACAGCGGGAGAGGCCTCCTGCCGACAACGGAGCTAACAAACCTTCCCGACTGCATTACATTGTGCTTCGAGATGGGTCACCTCTGAGTACTGCAGGGAATCCTGACAATTAAGGCCACGATGATTGCATCAGATGCGCAGGAGAGTGAGGGTACGGGTCACCTTGCAAGCAGGCATGGCACTGACGACATGCAGGAAACAAGCCCATGTTACAAGGCAAAGTCTGGTTCTTCCTTGCATGGGAGAGCCAAGCACCACAGCCTGAAGGCAAAGTCTTCCCTGTAGCTTGCCCGTCTGGCAGGTCACTGCAACACGTCCGTGTATGACAGCGACCTAGCCCCTGAACCTGCGATGAACTGCAAGAGGCTAAGACAGCGCACAGTTATACACATATAAAACCACCACAGTGCTGCGGTCTGGGGGCGTTCCTGTCCTCGGAGGAAAAGCTTCGAGTCTGGGTTTGCTTACATTCCACCTTGGATGTGGCTTCGTCTGTCGACATTTACCAAGCAACGGTCACTCCCTGGCAGGCTGCCCCAGGACGGGTTTCCCTTTGATGCTCCCACAGGACCATCCACGGATTCAAACACCTTGGAGGCCAGGTCTGGGGAAAGATGGACCCTGCCCAGGGAGAAGCGAGGTAGGTAGACAGGCCTGAGCCAGCTCTGCTCCGCACGGTCCCTTTTCAGCCATGCTTGCAGCAGCCTGAGCTGCTTCTGCTGGGGAGGGAGGTGCCGGCCGTGCCCAGCGTGAGCCCCTGAGTGTGCCAGGGATGGGGGAGCTCCCAGCTCAGACATGCAGACAGAAACAGTCCTGTTCAAGGTGGGAGGGTGGAAAGGGGGGAGTCCTCGTTATTGCCAAGCGGATCCCTGGGAGCAAGAGGCAGCACAACGGCAGGCGTCATGCCTGTTTAAGGCGGCATCGCAGACTGACTCCACCTGTTCTTAAAGCAGGACTCCCCCCCCCCCCCAGGCATACGAGGCCAGTGGACGCATGCACACGTGCTTTAGAGCAACAGGCCTCCGAGCCCACCACACCCTCTGCCTGGGCTGGTCTGCTCTCCACAGCATCCCCCGAGATCTGGGTCTGCAGAGACGCTTTGGACAGCGTGGCAGGGACCTCGGTCCTGGAGAGAGAGGTCGGCACAGGAGGGCTAAGGCAATTCAACGGGCACGAAGCAAACAGAGGTCCTTGGAAAGTGTGTGCCAGGGAGGTAGGGGGGTTGGACTCCTGAGCTGGCAGGTGACCTCTGAAAGCCAGAGGACGGTGGGAGCTTTTCTTTCAGGGTCACTGATGATCTCAATCTTGTCATCCCCCACAACACACTCGGGCAGGAATGTTAAACCTGGCTGGGCAGCTCCAGGGAGAGTTCCCGCAGGTCAGAGCCCAAAGGCCAAGGCCACGTGAAGTGAATCAGCCCCTTAGTCACAGCCAAGTGGTCCCTGGCTAACCCAACCCCTCAGCACTGGCCACCCGCGGCACCCCCGGAGCACGGCCTGCCCGTCACCCGTCCTCCTCGGCTGCAGGCACCTGCTTGATCTGCCGGCTGTGGATGACCGGCTGGGCGCCTCCCGCTGCCTGGTGCAGCTGCGTCTCCAGCGCACCACGCAGGTCGTTCACTTTCACGTCGGGGACAGGGTGGAGGCCAATGAGGATGCCACCTCCCGCCGCCGCACCTGCCCCCTCCTCCTCCTCCTCCAGGTCCCGGCGCCGGCGCCGCAGGTCCAAGTCCGCCTGCAGCTTCAGGTCCCGGTTGGGCTTGCCACGGTCACGCTCCACTTGCTCGTCCCTGCTGGTGGCCGCCCCCTTCTCAGGCTTCAGGGCAGCCTCGTGTTTGGAGCTCTGCTGCTTCCCGTGCTCCTCAAGCTTGTCATCCACATGCCTTGGCTTTCCCTGAGCCTCCTGGGCCACATCTCTGTCTTTCTCTTGGACACTTTGCAGCTTGGCCTGGTCTCTCAGCTGGCCCGCCCGATTGCCCCCATCGGCGTCAGCAGCCTGCAGGGGCTCCACCTTGTGCTGCATGTTCTCCACACGCAGGTTCTTTGCGGCATCAAGAGGGGAGCCTAGGTCCCGGGGCTCTGCGCCATTCACTGCT
Organism: Alligator sinensis; assembly: GCF_000455745.1. Classification (NCBI taxonomy): domain Eukaryota; kingdom Metazoa; phylum Chordata; order Crocodylia; family Alligatoridae; genus Alligator; species Alligator sinensis. The sequence continues at coordinate 425,146 of NW_005842772.1, forward strand.
TTGCCTTTCCGCTCTGCTCCAGGGTCTCTTCCCGGACTCTGGCCTGCCGCTTCCTGAATCCTGGGTGCCCTCGGTGGCTCTCGCTGGGGGTTGCCAGCAGGCCCGGCCACCACAGCAGCTTTCGGCACATGATCCCTCTTCTCCTGCAGCTTGCCAGCAGCTTTAGCTTCATGGCCTCTCCCTGGCTCCCTGGCCACGGCTGCCTGCTCAGGAGGGTTCCCTACTGCCTGGGCGGCAGGCAGAGGCTCTCCAGCCTTTTCCATGGAGCTCTTCCCAGCCTGGACTGCCTCGTGCAGCGGGACTTTCCCGTCCTTTAGTAGCACTCCAGGGATTTCATGTCCATGCCCATGCCCAGCCTCTTCCTGCTTCTCCTCGTTCCCTCTGCGCTGCTCTACCAGGTTCAGGGCTGGGCTGTCAGGCCCAGGCTGGAGCTGGCTCTGCACCTCTTTGGGGATGTGCTTGGCAGCAGCATCTTCTTGAAGATCTTGGCCTGCTTCCTCTTTGCTCTGTGCGGGGCCTGCGTCGAGCTCAGCCTGCACGTCTGCTGCGGGAATAGAAACCAGGAGCCTGTTTGTACAAGGACTGACGCACCTCTGCCGGGAGCTTGTGTTGCCCCAGACCAAGGAACAACCCCCCAGGAACGGGCACCTTACCTTGCTTCGGCCTCTCCTCGCCCCCCTCCTCCTGCCTCTGCTGGTGGATCTCCTTGTGCTGCTCTTCAATCACAGCCAGCAGTTTGGCCTGCTGGTCCAGCAGCTGCTTCTGCTGCACCTGCTGCTCCTTGATCACCTGCAGCAGCACGGCATGGTCCAGCAGCTTGTCCTTCTCTGCGTCTGCAAAGGCGAACAGAAAGGGATGGGGAGGGCAGCACAGGTGAGGGGGAGCATTGCACTCGTGCTCCCCCGTGGTACCGCTGCACCCTGCCCCAAAGGCGTTCACTTCAGGCCGCCTCCTCCTCCTGCTCTGGCCCCACTAGAGCCCATTTCACCTCGGGGACCAGAATGCCCCTAGCCGTCATCATCCTGGCTGTGGGCCGGACTACGACGTCCCTCCCCAGCAGCCAGCCCCCAACTTGCCGGGAGTCCTGCAAGCATGTGCCAGAGCAAGACTCCAGCCTCAACTAGGGCTGGGCCCCAAGCACTGAGCGGTTCCTGAGCCGTGCTGAACTGGGTGGGGGGTGCACACTATCACAGGACATGCCTGCCTGTCTTACACCCACAGCTTCCCCCCCTGCGGTACCCAGCACATCACCAATGAACCCACCCGGGCAGAGCAAAGGGGCAGAATTTGGGTGGGGCAAGCTATGGTTGGCAGGGCCCTGCAGACATGTGAAGGGGCCAGGCTGGGAAGAGGCTGCTCTGCTTCTCCAATGCAAGTCCACCACGTTTCATCCTGGCCAGCTGAGCAGTGTCTAGCCCAGCCCCTTGCCTACCCCTCGGAAGCAGGCGTGGGTTAGCTAAACCCCTGCGCTGACCCGTGGCTGCCCTGCCTGCTACACAAGCCTGCACTCGGAGGCCACGTCCTCTCGGAGAGGGAAGCAGCAGCCATGTCTGTTCCAGCTAATGGCAATGTAGCCACCACCCCGCCCTACGCCTGGGCCACTGGTGCCGGCATGGCCACAGGCCCAACTCAGCGCATCAAATCACAGCAAGAACCTCGCTCGTTATCTCTAAAGCTGCCTCTGTGCAGCAAGCTTCTTACAGGGAGGCAGCCAGCCGCCGGCGCCCTACAGAGCACATGAACAAGGAAGGAGCTGCTCCTCCTCATCCTCTCCCTCAGAGATGGGCCCCCGGGACAGTCTGCCTGGGGTCGGCTTGCCCCACACCCCGTCCCATGCCTATCAACTCTGCTTCCAAGCCCCTCGGTGCCTCCCAAACACAATGCCCAGAGGAAACCGTGTCAAAGTTAACACCCTGTCAAATGCTGTTTAAATTAAGAAGGGATGCTTGCCCTAGCCAACACATGCAGCTGCTCCCGGCCCAGCACCCCGCCAGGCAGTTAAAGCACAAGCCCGCCGGCACACAGCCGAATGTGCCACACCAAGGAGGTCTGGGATTTCCTCCTTGCCCCATCTACAAGTGACATCCTGGGGAGCAGAGGTTGGGGGTGCAAAGTTGTTTTCAGAGCAATTTATTTCCACATTTCCGCCTGCATTTGGCACCTGGCTCTGAGCAAACGCTGAAACCAAAGTCTCTGCCAGTGCCTGAGTTCCTCAGGCCTCACGGCCGCCACTCACCATGGCTGCCTTTGGAGAATGAAGGCTGCAAAGGGGAGTTTAAAACCAAGTGCTGAGCTCTCTACAGGCCTGTGGGGCCTCACTGACTGCAGGGTCTCTGCTGTCCTTTGATCCTAGCCAGAGCCAGGAGGCTGGGGCCATCTCGTCAGCCTGGGGACTGGCCTGGGACACGCTTCTTTATAAGAAAACAGCTGAAGTCATTACAAAATCAAAGGCACACAACAGGGCTGGGGCACCCCAGGGGCGGAGAGCAGGGCTGGGGCAGACCACAGTGCAGAGAGCCCTGGAGATGCCGTCTGCTTGCAAGCAGCTTCCCTGGACGACGCCACGACTGTGCCTTGTACGGAAGCAGCACAGGTGCTTCTCTCCTCGGTTCTGCCTGGAGGGACTCCACAATGCAGAGAGGAATGTGGGAGCTCCAGGCAGCCCTTTGCAGGCCAAAGGGGGCAAGAAGGCCTACGCACCATGTAGAGCTGAAGCCAGACGCCCCCACAAGCCAGGTCCAGCCCCTGCGCACACGTGAGGCACTTGCAATCCCTGAAGCATGTAGGCTTCTCTCCTGCCCGACTATAAACTCTCCATGTGCCCATGGCAAGTCCTCACACTCGGTACCTGTAGCTAGCTTTAAAACCTCAGCTGTTTCAGTCCCAGTGAAATGCGAAAGGAAGAGCCATGAGGCTGGTTTCTTAGCAGCTGAAGGCATCTGAAGGCAATAGAGGCTCCCACCAAATGAGATTGTGGGGGACGGTCTTTGTGCACAGTTGGCATAAGAAAGGCATCTGGATGCTAGACTGCACAGGAAGCTGCAGGCCGGTTCCCTGCCCCTACCTGCACACAGGCACTGCTGCCACACAGCACAGCCGGCCTCTCCAGACATCGCACAGCCAGCATTGCCACCGGAGCTGGCCTGGGCAGAAGGGACGGCCGCCGTGTGATCCCTGCACCCAGCCTCCAGCCAGCTCTGGGCTTGCATCTCTCGTGCTGGCGTAGCTCAGGCGCATTTTCCTGTGCACGGAGCTGCTGGTGCTCAGTCAGCAGTGGCCCCAACGTCACATTTGGGTCTAAGGGGAGGCCAATGAGTCAGCCCAGCACACAAGGCTAGCAAGGTCTCCCCCCTCCCTCGCACAGGATCCTTGCACTGAGTTTCACCCCTATGGGCTACTGGGCCAGGAAGCTTGTGGCTTGCAGGGCACCAGCCAGAAGGAAAGGCCGTGCATTTCCAAGGGCCCATTTCCACAGCCTCTGGGGGCTGAGAGTACCAGGTAGCAGGAAAGCAGCCTGCCCCACGCACAAGTCTCAAGTCTAGCTCTTCCATGCAGCCCCAAAAACAAGCAACAGCAGGCCCAGCAAGGCTCCCCAACTCTATAGCCAGCGATGCCCACTGTACTGGCTGAGAGGCCAACAGGGGAAACAGATGAGGAAGTGGTGACAAGGGGGAGGAGAAGTCGTGGGGGCCCCAAGAGGCCACTGCTCTGCAACAAGGAACTGAGCCCCACATGCTCCAAGCTAGCACGCAGCCATGGCGAGGGCATGGGGAGATGAAGCTCCACCACGATGCCTCCACAGCAGTGCTGGGGCAGACATGTGCCTACTTGGCAAGAGGCCAGGTCGTTCCACTCCCCCAGGGCCCACTCTGCTTTTGTAACCAAGTAATGGAGGAGATGGGTCACAGCACCAGCTGGGCTCGGCATCAGCTGTGCTTTGCTGCATGCCACCCTCTGCAGGAAGAACCACTGGCCCATGAATCACTGCAGCCATCGAGGCGACTCTGGCTGGGAGCGACGTGCTCCCCAGAGCAAGCTGGCTCACCTTTGCCTCCCCGGAAGTCCATGCTGGGCACTGTGCGTCAGAGTCCCAGCACGACAGCCAGACCCCGAGCCCCCTCCCGCCTCCCTCCCACACGCGCGCACGCACTCGGAGGCAGAGGCACTCACCCTCCACCTTGCTGCCAGCGCCCTCCGGGTGCTGCTCCTCAGCGTTGTGGCTCTCATGTTGCTCGGGTAGCTGCGCCAGCGCTGGGTCCGGCCTGCCTGGTGGGGGCAACTCCTGCCTTTCCCCTGCGGACACACAGACCCACAAGCCCATTAGCTGGGGAAGCCACTGCTCTGCGGCCCCTCTCCTCCCACCAGCCAGCATGGTTTATATATCCACCCAACGACGGTGAGGGAAGCTGTAAAAAAATTTTTATTTAACTATCCAAAAGCCTGGTGGCAGTGAGCCAACGCTAACAACCTCAGCCAATTAACATGCAACAATGGTCCTAGCCAGCTTCTAGATGGGTGCTTCGCAACATGTTACCTGTCAAGATCTCTCAGCTCGGCATCCCCAATGAGTTCCAAGACGCAGGAGAACAGCCCAGTGTCTGACGTTAAGCAGACCCACAAACAAGTGCCCGACAGACAGCATCGGAGCTGTCAAAGCACACAGACACCTCCCCTCTCCCCAGCAGCTGCTGGAGGGACTGTGCATATTTGCAGAATTAAAAGGAAGTGCTGAAAGGCAGGTAACCAGGACCTGTAGCTCCCCTCCCGCACCAAGAGACACTGGCTCAGAGCAGGAGACTCACCTGGATCAGCCTCCTTCTCCGCGGGCTTCACGACCACCTCCTCGTTCCCAGGTGGTTGGGGCTTCAGACCATCACCTCCCGCAGCCTCCGCGGGCTCTCCATCCCTTGGCTGGGCAGCAGCTGGCACTTTGGCCTCACGTGGCTCCAGGTCTTTATAGGGCGGGTGGCCGTTCTGCTGCGGGGCCTGCATCTCTGGGGCATCCCCCACGTCCTCGACAGGGCTGTCTAACTTACCCCGGGGCTGCTTCGGGGCCCCACCCTGGTCTGGGTGCAGCTCCTGTTTCTCAGGATCCAGCTGCGCGGGTCTAGCCAGCTCCTTGCCCGCAGCCGGCTGCAGCAGGTTCTCCTGGGCTCCTTCCCGGGGAACTTTGTTCTCCTCCGAGTCCTCCCGCTCCCGCCGCTCGTCAACCACCACCTCATCGTGGGGCACAGGCGGCTCATGGCGGTGGGCCTCCCCCATGGGAAGAGCGATCCCTGCGCAGGGGGCCAAGGAGGGGAGGTCAAGGGGCCAGGCAGCTTGCTTAATACCCATGTGAACAGCTGTGCACCCTGCTCCCAGAGGCTGCTGTCTGCCCTGGAGCTAGGAACTTCCAGGAAGCATTAGGCAAGGGATCTGGGTCCCTGGAAGAGTAGGGGGAGGGCCTGGACTATGACCTTTCCCCCAGGATAACACTCTTTAGCCCATGTCAAACTGTGCCCCCACAACCCCAGGACTCCCACCTCTTCCCCAGCTACCTGCCATGTCCTGACAGTACCTTGATCAGGCCGGTCAAGCTGCACTTTCTCCTCCTGCTTCTCTCTCGCCTCATTCCTCTCGGGCACTTCCATGGGCACTTTGATCTGTGGCTGCTCCATCTCGTCCTTCTCATCCGGCAGCTTGGGTTTATTGCGATCATCCTCTGCCCCCTCTGCCACCGGGTCCTGGTCTGTAAGCACAGTGCCGTGAGTGCAGCGAGAGGACCTAGGATGGCACCATCTCTCCACCCCAGGCAGCCAGGCCCTTCCTACCTCAGCTCTGAGCTTTCTGCTCAGACAAGTGTCTTTAGCTTCCCCGCCCCACATGCCTCTGTCCCAAAAACCAGCCAGCGTCTTCCCTGATTCCCCACCTCGGGTGGAAGGCACAAGCTACCACCGCCAGATGGCAGCCTCGGCCTTGCTCTTTCCTCTGAAGCTGGTACAGGAAAAGGCTGGGAAACCTGGCTGCCTTCTCACGCGGGACCCAAACCCATGTCCCACAGACCTGCCAGGGGCCTGTGGAGGTCACATGGCACTTTCCCTTCTTGCCTGCAGCTGCCAGCCATGCTATGGGTAGCAGAGATGCCCAGGGAAGCTCCTTGGGTTTGCTTTTCATTTGCTGCGATTGCCATCATGAGCCTGATGGGAAGGGCTAGAGAGCCGCCAGACCCTAGCTAAGGCAGCCTTCATTCAGCAAGGGCAACTCATCTCTGGAACCAGCTGCCTCGCGGGCAACGGTGAAGTCCCCATCTCTGGGCCTCTTATTTGGCGACCAGATGCTTTCCTGGGAGCTGCATCTGTCAAGCACATTCTCGGGCTTGATACCAAAGTTACTAGGTGGGATTCCACAGCCTGTGTCATATAGGAGGTCATCCAACGGTCCCGCCTACGTGAGCTAACGAGCCCAAAAACTCCTTACAGCCCTCTAAAACCAGAAGGCAGGGCGTCCGTGCTGCAGGAGCGAGGGAGAAAGAAGGGAATCTGAGCTCTGTGAAATGTATTCTCCCCCCAAAAAACATCCTCTTCCCCCTTCTCTTGCCCCTTTAGGGAGGAATTCACTCGTTCAGTCCCGTCACTCGCCCCCACCCCTTGACCCAACAGAACCAGTGCAATTTCTTCCAAGGGGCATTCGTGGGACGCAAAAACTTCCCACCCTCTGACCTGTGTGGGGGCCTCGCGCCTGTTGTGAAATAGATGGAGCTGTGCACGGGAAACCCGGCCTTGCTGCCATCGAGCTGGGCTCCGAGAAACGCTCCGTTTCCCAGGATCCTTGGCCAAGTCAGCCCCGTGGGGAGAATGGGAAACTGAAGCAACAGCAGGAGCTGGGCCAGGCATTTCCACTTGTCAGAGCTCAGGCTGCTTGTGAAACTGGAGGGGTCTGAACCCCCTGAAGGCAATGGCCAGGCCCCACAGCCTACAAAAGACCTGGCTTTCTCCCTCGGGTAGGAAGATAAGGGCAGGACAATCCAGTGTTCCTGAACTAAGTCCGGGGGGCTGATGAGCTTCGCCTGCTGCTAGCGCCTTGCCCTCCCCGCAGCAAGGCTGTTCCCAGCCAAATCAGCCTTACTCGTGCCTCTGAACGTTACTGCCCCACCCCAGGCCAGCTTGAGGGAACTGCTAACTATGCACCTCAGCCCTCGCTGCATTTGAGGAGGAAGGAAAGGGGTGAGGAGGGCGTCTCACTCTCCACAAAGCTAAACGCACGTTATTTTCCACAGCCCACAGCTGCCCACAGGTCCACATCATTAACACCAGGGTTAATTGTATGGCAGCTGCAAAATTTAGCCAAACCGACTCTTCCGTCCCGCAACGGTTAAAAACGCAGTGCTCCCGCAGCACGGCGGCCGTTTAGCCGAGTGACCTATTCGAATAAACCTGTGGCTGCCCGACACTCTGCAGCAGGTGAAACTACTGAGGTCTCCAGGATACAATTAAATGGCTGGCGGAGGCCCCAGTGCCATAACGAGGTTTGGTCGTAAATCAAGAGATGGCTAGCGTGCTGCAGCACAACGCGGCACAACAACCTGCGCTCGCCAGATACCATCTCCACTCCGTAATAAGACAAAGTTGCCTCTGCGCCGTCATTT
>NW_005842772.1:432779-433914 GCF_000455745.1 Alligator sinensis
TAATGGCCTCTCACGCTGCATGGAAATCTGCAAGGAGCTATATGCGGTTTGCAGAGAACAATTTTGCTCAGGATGTGTAATAATCACTGTAACTGTCTAGTCGCCCTTCAGGTCCCTTTGGATAATGTTACAGTAATGCTGTGCCTCTTAATGTTTTATGAGTGGCGTTGAACTTTACAGGCAGAGGCTGAGAGGCTATAAAAGCTTCTTGGCTTACAACAACAACAAAAATCTCGGTGTTCGACAGCAAAGAGGGCTTTCTTTGCCTTGTGAGGAAGTCCAGGCCTCGGAGGCTTGCTGGTCGTCCAGAACCACCCCAGCTAGAAATGCTCTTTGGCGGCTCCTGTCTACGGTCGTCCATGGGCGAGGAGGGGGAAATCCAAGCTTTCTGAATCTTATTTTAAGTGGTTTGCCAACAATCTCTCTAGGCTGCAATAAACTCTCATGATTAGCAATCTTAAAAGCCTTCCCTCCCCCACAGCTTCTGGATGGGAGAGGAGCAACAGTCCCAGAAAGACATTAAATTACCCTTCACGTGGTTTTCATATCGCTCTTGTCCACCATGTTAAGGACTGTGGCTCAAAACCCCCATCGACGCAGCAGACCCCTCCAGAGCCTCTTTGTACCCACTCGGAGCAGAGGGGAAGGGGTGGAAACAAGACCAGACGTGCCCTGGAAAGCACAAGCGGGGCACGGGGCCCTCGGGAGGTTCTGGCGAGGGAAGAAAATATATTGGGGGGGGGGGGGGGGGGGGGCCGCCCCCCGGTAGACCCCGAGCTATTCCGTGCCCATGGCATGCACCTCAGCCCTGCCGAGGGCTACAGGGACCTCAGAGCCACCACCTCTGCGTAGGACAAGCTAATTCCCATTGCAACCTCCTGGGATGCCACTTGGACTGCCTTCCCCTGCCTGATCTGCTGCTCTGTATTCTGCTCCCCACCCAATCTACTGCCCAGCTTTCTGCTCCCCACCCCATGCTCCCTGCCTGATGTGCTTCTCTGCTTTCTGCTATTGGCCCCAGTGCTCCCTACCCAATCTGCTGCTGTGCTGCCTTCCCCCCACCCCTGATCTGCCATGTGCCACCCACAGAGGCTGCCCATGCCACTTGTGGCATGCACTTTGCCACCCCTGCACT
>NW_005842772.1:433945-435622 GCF_000455745.1 Alligator sinensis
CAAATGCATGGCAGGCTGCTAAGTGCTGTCAATCAACGCTGACACTCGACTCCCCTAGAAACACAACCTGTCTCCTGGCACAGCTGGGGAAGGCAACCTCGAGGGGATTATCTTTGTTCTTGGCAGTGTGGCACAGGACTGGGGTCACCTGCCTGGAAGGCCTACCAAAAAAAACCCCAAAAAAACAGAAAGAAGAGGGGACTCCTGCTAAGGAAGCAACTGAGAAAAGAACCGTATCACGGCTGTGCGGTTCAGAACATGGAGTGGGGTGGTCTTGGGTCCGGGCTTCGAGTACTGAGCACCCTAGAGCCCTACTGACATGAAGAGAACCCAAGGGTGCACAGCCCCGCTGAATGGGGCCCCGGGTCCAGCCCAGCCCAGATCCGCTCTCGGGAGCTGCACCCCGCACGTCTCCGAGAGCATCGGGGGCACGTCTGCCATTCCAGCCAGCAAAACGATGCCACCCCTCCCGCCCGAAATGGTGACAGATTTCACAAGGTTATCGAATGGCAGCAGTGAAATTAGTTCACAGTTGTCTCCTGACACACCAGCAGTAAAAGCGAACCCAAATTACGACAGGGTGATAGCTCCTTTTCTGTGTCACCAGGCCTATTAAAAGCTCTCTCTCTAAAAGCACGAGGGAGCGCTACAGCGAAATCAAGCTGTTCCTATAGCTATTAGGAGTGAAGGGAGTAAACTGCATTTCACACACATTTGGGGGCTGCTCCCTGCAATAATTTACCCCGCTCAGCTGGTGGGGAGAAGAGCAGTGGGGCAGGTTTCTTCCAACCAAGCTGCCATGATATTGCAATGAATCCGTGAGAAAGGCAAATGTTCTGGGACCAGGCGACACTGGGACCAGGGCCCACGTGCATTGGTAGCAAAAGAAAGAGCTCAGCGCTGCGTCCAGCGAACCGAGTCCCATCCAAGTCCTGCGAAATGTGAAACAGCAAATCCAACTGGGTAAGGACCGCGGCCCAGTCTCTTGGATACCTCTTCCCCAACGCAAGCAGCCGTGCTTCCAGGACTGCTGGGGAAAGGGCACTGTTGCATAAAGAGCATGAATCAGGCCTTTGTTACAAGATATTGCACAACGAAAGAAGAAAACGAAGCAGCAATGATCAAGTAAAGGAGCTGAAAAATATTACAAAATCTTAATCCTCCCCATGAGACCCTCTGGGGTGCTTTCAAATACGGAGAGAAATTGCCTAATTAGCTTTTTTTTTTAAATGGATAATTGCCTTCATGAGCTTTCACAGGCAGCTTAGCAACCTTTTAACATACATACACACTGTATGTAATAGCAGAACATTTCTGAAAGGGGTTTTATACCTTCCCAAAGAGCCGCTGACAGTAAACCTCAAGCAATACAGGCAGGGGCCGTAATGGGCACTTGGGTGTCGTTAGTAAAAACACTATTCAGAGTTCGCTGGTCAATACGTGTTCACATAAAAGGGCAATGTTCTAATATTCATAATCTCAGGGCCCACAGGGCAGGGTTTTAATGAAAGTCTGTACAGTTCTGGTCTCCGCAACATCAAAGAGACCAATAAAACTCCTCTCACATGCTGACAGGCAAAAGTCAGACGGTGAACACAGAATGGTAAAAGGCACAGCCCAGCTCCGAGGTCTGCCTCAACGAGGCAACCCATCAATTAAGGGGGGGGCATGAGGGGC
>NW_005842772.1:435653-454515 GCF_000455745.1 Alligator sinensis
TCAAGAACATGCTAAAAACAAACTGCATGTGGCCTGCGGAGCAGCCATGTGTTTCTACTAAAGACTTGTGCAAGAAATAAGAACCAGATGTGAGCCAGTGGAGGGTGCCCAGGTGAGAGCAGGGACGTCCCGAGTCCCGCACACGCTTGAATGACAGGATGCAGCTGCTGAGGAGATTGCGGGCCACGGGCTAGCCCCCCTCTTTCCAGAACAAGCCAGAGCAGAAAGGGGGAGCAAGGGGGTGTCGATTAATGCAGGGTGATTCGTTACTACCCAATGCCGTGTCTCAAGGAGACGCGAGTCCCAGGCCTGGTGGAGCTCTGCAGGGGCAGAGCGACAGGTGGGGCCGGCCACGCTGCCAGGCGCACGCAATTCTCAGGGGCAGCAGGTGGGCATGCAGCGTACGATGGGGCCCCGAGCCCGCTCTGCGGCTGGAGCTCATTGTTCTGTTTCCTCTCCCCAAGCCCATCTCCTCCCACCGGACGAGGCTTCAAAGCCAGCTCTAAAAAGCACCTAACTCCACTTCCCAGGGAAAGGCATCTCCCGGCATTCAGCGCCAGCCACCTCCCTCCCTCTCGCTGGCCAAATACGAAACAAACCCCGGCAGAGCGGGAAGGAAGCACAAGCTTTTGCTGTGAACACGCTTGTTAGCATGCACAGGAGCACTACACCTCATCCCCAGGGAAGTTTAAGAACTAAAAATACAAGAAGTGTCTTCCTCCAGGGTAAGATTATTTAATCCAGCGTCAAGTAGCATCTGATAAGGGCTAATGCCGACTAACTAGCTCTAAACGCATCTTGCGTGCATGTAGGAGGGCAGTGAGGGATTCACTGTGCTGCATGATGATGGAACACAGGCTTCCTGCTCTGGCTCCCTGGTTAGCGTGGGGACGGGGCAGAGAGGAGGCTGTTAGCAAGCTTCAGCCCATGCTGCCGGTCAGAAAGCTGCTTCCTCTGCATGTCTGTAGCAGCTCCGTGGGCTGGTGCGGCTCTGAAACTCCACCACAGTCCCAGAATTAAATTGCAGCCTTCCTCCCAGCCTCCAATTCGGGGGCTGAGCGTGCCTTTCGCTGAGCATTCAGAGGCACCCGGGACAAGGCGCCAGCCTGGACATACAAACCCCACCACTGCTGGAGACAGAGGGGCCTGGGAGCGAACGTTATCACAGGCTGCACCAGCATCTCAGAGATGCTCCAAGATGGTCAGCCGGAACCCAGCCAATGCCTCGGAGGGAGTCTAATCTCCGGCAGAGAGGCTGCCCTCGTTTCGCTTCCGTTCTCCAATCGCTGGGAGGAAATTTCAAGGCCCCAAAGAACAAAAAAAAACCCCAAACAAAAATAAAATCCAAACCCCAGGACAAAGCCCCAGATGAGGGGCACAGGAGGGTCACGCGACACCTGCTCGCGATGGCCTTGCGAGGCCGCCGTGCAGCTGGGGAAGGGAGCGCGGAGCCGTAATTCTATCAACGGCCCCAGTAAACAAATAATAAATAACGTGAACCAGTAAACAAAGCCGAGGCATAATCACGGGCTTTGTCAGAGCTAAAACTGGCTCCAAATTTATATCCTCGCCACCAAAAAAAAAAAAAGAAAGAAAGTCGGCGCCCATAAATTTACATACCTTTGAGTGCAATGAATGGCTTGTTATTGAAACCTTGTACAATACGCTGGCAGAAACGTTGAAAGCAGCCCTGTTTTGGCTCCTTGTACCCTTCATACAGGTGGCCAAGCACAGTGCTATCTCCAGTCTCCGGCTCACAGAGCGCCTTTGATTGCCCAGGCTCGTGCAGTTCCCGAGCTCGGGCGCTAGAGGGAGGGTCACGGCCAACCCCTCCGCTGGTCCCTAATTCCTCACACTGGGAAAGCCAAGTCCTTGGTGCGGGTGCGGGAGGTTTTCTAGAGAGCTGCCACTGCACCCTTTCCTGGCAGCGCGCTCGGGATGCCCTGGAGATGCAGGCTCTCGAGGAGCAGCTATAAAGAGGTCAAGGCATTCTGGAAGCAGGGTAGCACCAGGGGAACATGCAGTGAAGGCATACCTGCTATTTTGGCAGCAATGATGTTATCAAGTCCCTTGTCCAGATCAGCTGGCTCCAGCGCCTCCATCTTTCCCGGGGGGTCCTCTGTTGCCGACAAGGTGGTGTACGTGCTAATAACCAGGATTCCCAAGCCAATCCACAGTATAACCTGCACAACAAGCCAGAGCCCCGGTTACACACAGCAAAACAAGCCCAACTTCTCTACAAAACACTTCTCACGCCACCCCATCCCAAAACAACTCAGAGCGCCCAGCTATGACAGGCATCGACGAGCAGGAGAGGGAGAAACTCAAGAGGTGAATGGGAGAGAAAGGTAATTTCAGCAGAGGTTTCGATCAGGGTGGGCAGAGGCTGGGAGGTGGCCTCAGGTGCTGGGAGCAGGAAAAGAGAAGGCTCTGGTGGCAAAAGAGCTCCGATCGTGCCAACAAAGCTCTGGCAGGGCTATGTGATGTAGGACAAGGCAGATGCAATATAGCGGGGTTTTTAGTCAGTCAATCAATGCGGCTCAGAAGATGCCCACCATTTGTGCCCGGCTTGAAACATTGGCGAGTTTACGTTTCTACCACCGGGAAAGATAAGTTTTCCTCAACCTCCAAAATGATGCATTTGAAACAAGCTTCCTTGTCCCTTTTCCCCAGCCCAAATAATGCAGCAGGGTGCAGGTACCTGAGATCCTAACCAAACCGACTGAATGATTCCCCACATCCCAATCAAGAGCAAGATGAAAAGGCAACAGAATGGACCTCAGCGCAGAGAAGGACTATGGTGGATTTCACTACCATCAGAGAAGGGAAGCCTATTTTCTCAACGTGAGCTGGAACATCCCACAGAAACCTCCCCAGTCAAGGATGCTGGTGGAAGGAGCCAGGCTGAAAATCCAGACCCACCAGTAATGAAGGCAGGAATCTCTCCATACCTGGGAAGTCTGGAAACACGTAGGGCATTCGAGTCAGGTGGAGGGTGCCCGGCTAAGCAGCTACCTGATAAGAAGTGATCAGCAGTACAGGCAGAGGGAACGTCTGCCTCGCTCGAGCGGTGGAACTGCCAGACGCCTTGCAGCTCCACCTAACGGAAGAGGCCCTGGTTGAAAGCGTTGTGCGGACAGTTTGTTGGCTGACAGTGTGGATGGTGAAGGAGCTTTAATTAAACTCTGCTGTATTATTTTTACCAAGTTAATCACTGTAATTGTCCCTGCCAGGGATTCTGGCAGAGCTTTCTCTGCATGTCAACACAGTGGCTGGTGAAAGGCGGCGTTGGAGGCAGGAGGGTGGCTGAAGGGACCACGGCCCCCAGCACAGACCTGTGCCTCCCTGCGAGTGCCCTTCTCAGAGTGGTGCAAAGGGACAGAAAAAGAATGGAGAATTACATGCAAAATAGAAAATGCCCCTTGGGTGGAGGCCATGCTGTGGGGACATTTGTAAGAGAAGCAAGGGAGCGGGCTATCTACCCTCGCTTCCCAAGGTCAAGCCCATCTCAGTGCCCTTGGCTACGGAAGCAGAAATGCCCAGACAGCTCAGACTAGGCCTCCTCTACACGTCAAAACTTCAGACCACCCTCATGAGACACACTCGGGCCTCACGTGCCAGCTTCATTCCTCATCCGCCACGTTTCCTGGCTGCTGCCCTCCCATGGCCTTGCTCTACCGGCTATCTGCAAGTTTTTTGGGGGCATGGCTGCTGTCCGCATGCTCTGAGCCCAGACAAGTCATCACTGCTACAGGCACGTCACAAGGAAGTCCACAGGGCAGAGTCTTTGGTTGCAGAGGAAATACTTCTGTGGTAACCATCTCGCCGCTGTCCGAGGGAAACAAGGCTGTGGACTGAGTGCCTCTTGCAGAATGATTATGTAGGTCATTCTCATTTATACTGCAATTATCACCCAAGGTCTACAGCAAATCAGGCATGGTTGGTTCAAGTGCTAAGCAAACATGGAGGAAGAGCTAGTCTCTATCCAGCCTGAAGATAGAAGATGCAACAAGAGGGCATAGCAAACATGTAAGAAGCGCACAAAGGCAGGAAGAGGGAAACAGGAAGACTAGGTGTTCACGCAGGCTGGGGCCAAGCTGGATGGCCGAGACAGTCAAAGGTCTGAAGCCCCTGCTGGGACTTACAGATCCACTACTAGCTGGCAGTTTCCCACTGCCATCCTGGTAAAAGGAAGTGTGGGGAAAAGGCTTTGAAGGAGGGAAGCAGCTTTGCGTATTCATCTGGGGAAGTGTTTCCTGCTCAGGGCGGCATGGGGGCAGGCATGAGGGTGCCTGTGGGAAACAACCAAGGAGCCTGGCATTGTGTGGGGAGGGTGGAGTGGGGCGAAGGCACAGCACCTAAGTAAGGTGGGAGTCTCAGTCATCAGGCGCTTCAAAGGTTTTGAACTGGATGTGGGGGTGAAGGGAGAGCCCATGGAGGACCAAGAAATGGCAGGAGGGAGCTGTGGTCAGGCCAGGGGCCAAGAAAACTGCTAGTCTGAATATCCCTGGGGCCAGAACAGACGTTGAGTGAGGAGGAAGGCGATGGGAGAAGAGGCCACTCTGGACAAAAGCCCCAGCCAAATGGTCAGAGAGCAAAGGCCAGATCTTAGAGATGCTATGGAGGAAGCAGCAGCAGAATCTGGTGGCTGCCTGGCCGTGTGGGTGTCAGAGCAGATATCCTGCCGCACGGCTCCTGCCAAAAGTGGAGTCAGCAAGCTGGCCCACTCTGCCCTCACCTCTGACCCCGGCCATTTCCTTTCTCCAGCTCATCTGACGCCCCTGCAGGAGCCCAGCTCTGCGACTTGAGACCTCTGCTGCCCGCCCCCAGAAGTGGGAGCGGAAAGGAAGAGTGTTTCCACAAAAGGGTTCCTGCTACACCAAAATAGACCTGCTAGAGAGAAAACAGGCCTGCAGGAAGAGCTGATAAGTTCAAGCCTTTTATGGGGTATTTACTTAAAATCCAGGTCTCAGTGGGAACCGTGGGCTGGACAGGCTGGGGGGCTAATCCCAGCCCTGGACCCTGTGTCCAATCCCACAAGCTCCTTGGCCTGGGGAACGCTCAGAGTTTGTTTGCGAGCCAACTCTGCAACTCGGGACACCCAGAATCAGCCTGGGCTCTCCCAGGCTAACCTCCCTACCCAGAGGGAGGGAAGGAGGACAGCACGATCCCAAGCCCGCCCTGACAGCACCTCTCAGTTCTGACATAAGCCACACACAGCAGGGAAGGGCAGTGAAGCTAGAATAAAGAAGCCCAACATAATCAGTGCCACATTGAGTCAGACCCATGGTCCATCTAGCCCGGTAGCCTGTCTCCAACAGGGGCAGAGCAGATGCTTCAGAGGGACAGCACCAAACTGATTATGTCGAGAGAGATCCATCCCCTGTTACTTCCTAGGATCTGCCATGATTGGTTTGGAGACGATGGAAGAAACATCTCTGGCCATTCTGTTTAATAGTTGCTAATAGATCCATTGTCCACGAATTTGTCTAGTCCCTTTTTGGGACCATTTCTGCATCTGCTGTCACAACCAGGTGGTTTCCATCATGCACAAACGAGGTCTTGGGGCTCCATGGTCCACCAAGCCCCCCACCCCATAATAAACCAAAATGGGAACAGCCTGCTGGGGCTGGAAGCTGGGGGTGTAAGTCTAGCGCAAAGGGCCACTGGCTACAAGACAGATGCAAGGAGAAGGGCTCTATGGCAAAAAGGCCACAGTGCCTTAAAAACAGTGAACCCAGCAGGCACCAAGGCATCGGCTCCCAACAGGAGCCCAGGTCCACCAGGCAGTGCTGCCTACAGAAGAGCCCTCAAGCTCCTTCTAGGGTCGGTGACTGCTGAACTTCTCCAGCAGCCCCCCAAGCTCAGGCCCTGCTGCGTTAAGTGCATTTTCTGGACTCCCCCATTACGGACCCCCAGGAGAGTGGCCTGCGTTACAGGTCACAGGTGAAAAAGGAGTTGTTCTAAGCGGTGCTGCTTTTATAGGGTTAATTATTAACACACCCCCCCCATTTGCAGGTGACTAACCATTAAAGTAATGGAGCTGACACATCGGAGTCCAGCAAGCAGCAATGACCTCGCTGGAATGCAAGGGAGACAGACATTTATTTCTCTTCTCGGGCTTCCCGTAATGCCAACAGGGTAATTACCAGATCTTCACAAGAGCACTTAAATGAGTATAAAGGAACTCGGTCTGCTCCCCCCTCGCCACCGGGTCAGGCTGAGGACTGCCAGGGAATGACAATGAAGAGGAGCAGCCTCGTGGCTGGCTCCACTGGACAAGGTAAAGCTGAAAGTCACCTCGGCGTGACTGAGGAGCTTCCTGCTCCGTTACAGAAGCCCAGGCTGTCCCAGGACATCCCCAGCAGGTGCCGGGAGAGCAACTCGGTACAGGGCCACACACACTGCCGAAACGCTTCTCCGGGTCACACAGGACCCCATTTTGGAAGCAGGGAGAAGGCTAATTGCAAATCAAAAGACAGAGGCAGAAGGCGAGGTCCCTGCTGGACTTCACCAGCCAGTGCATGGGATGAAGGGTGTTGCCCCAAGGGGCACAGAGGCAGAGCCCGGAGGGGGTGCCATGTTGCAACCCCGACAGCAAGGTACAGGGCAGGGCGTTAGGCGTCTCCCTTTCCTTACGGTGCAGGCCAGGAGGACAGCAACTGCTTGCGGCTCCCAGGAGGGGCCTCTCCAACATGCCTGTGTCAACACAGCCCAGCCAACACCTTCCTGTTAGAAGCAAAGCGCTTTGTTTACAGACCTCGGGCCGACCTTCGGCAGCTCGGTGCCAAACCTCAGCTTGTCCCCAACCCCCAGCTCTGCCACAGCACCTTTCCACCCGGTTACCCCATCGCTGCTCCACACCAGGCAGGATCCAGACCTGCATGCTCTAGCGGGCCCGCCCGACACCGCCAACCACAACAAAGGGGAGGATTTCCCCATTCGCTCACGTCTCCCTGAGCCCGGCCTTAAGCTCTGTAACTTCCCCGTCGCTCTGTTACCTGATCATCTTTCCAACATACCAAGCCTTTTAACTAAACCACCCCTGGAGCTTAATCCACCCTGCAATTCCCAGACTCTGGCTTGCTGCCAGCTGTTGACTGACCAGCTGTCTGTAATAATTAACAACTCCCTGGCAGAATCCAACGCCCTTTGCTGGCTAACAGAAACATCTGGGGATGCGGCTGTCCCGCCCCCTCGGAAAGAAAAAGCTCCTCAACTCTTAATCCAATTTCTCCAACTTCTAGCTCGAGTCCGTGCTGTCCTCGGAGCAAACAGGTCTGGATTCTGGGGTGTCCCTCAGGACACCCACAATCTTCCATGGGCTGAAAATCCCTTGCAACTAGCTAAGAGATGGAAGACCTGCAAGCGGGAAGCAGGAGGGAGGAGTAGGAAAGACCTCGGACATCTCACTGGAAACATTTGTGCGAATTTCATGGAAGAAATGAAGCGAGCCTTCCAGAACTGGAACAAGGCTGGGCAGAGAACCCGGCTCTCCCTGGGCAGGCGGGAGGGAGTTCTGCAGCCTCGTGTGTTTGCCAAAAGACAGATCCGTCTTTGCTGAAACACTCAGCAACCGAGGTCAAAGCAAACGTGCCAGCCTGGCAGCTGATGGCTCATTCCGAAATGGGCCGCACAACTCCCCAGCTTCTCCGCTTGCCAGGGTACCCCACGGGCCCAACCACCGAGGATGAGCTGCTGTTCCTTATGGGGGGGATTTCTGAGACTACCAACTGCCTTGCTGAGCTTACGACCCGTATTTAAGTTCTGTGCAGCCTTCAAGCCCTACTGCTGGGCTGAGGGCAACTGGGCCATGAGCTTGGCCCCTCCTAAGTGCGATTTCCGTTGCTGCAGAGGATGGCTCCACTCAGCCCCAACAGAAAGCCATTCCTGAAAGTGCCCTTTGTTCCACTGCAGACCCAGGCTGCCGTCTAGACCTGTGCCTGGGGTTTCAGTCAAAGGAGTGAGGACCAGAGGTGTCAGAATTCAGAGCGGGCGCTGGAAAGCTGGACTGTTTCCGCGTGTCAGAGCGAGCTTGAAGCAAAGTGACAGAAAAATCCGCTCCGCTTCAAAAGCTTCACGTGCCTTCGCAAACCCACAAGTCATTCCACACAGAAAAAGCCATTATTTCTGTAGGACCCACAAAAATGTTCTCCCCCTGCTGACTCGGCAACTCCCTGCAACTCTATTCCCAGAACAGTAGCAGCCGACAGGGCTGGGAGCACAGGCAGAGGCTGCGAAGGGGCCCTAGATTCAGCGATTGATAGGGGAAACCAACACACCTTCGCTTGGGTTCCATAAAATACAGAGTGTTTGCAAAACACAAATGCTCAAACCCTGCAAAAGAGATGTTTTCCTTGAGGTCCTCTTGGAGGTCAATTCAAAACCAGAGTGAAGGAAAAGCTAAGCTACAAGTAGCCTCTGAATGACCCCAATTTTTTAGAAATCAGTTCCTGTACCGACACCTCCACGTGTGTGTTCCTTTTTATTATTATTATTATTTCGGCTCCAACCAGAAAGGCGCGGGGCAGCACCAAGGACTGTGCTGCGGAGAAGCCGTGTTTATTTTACCCAGCCCAGCCAGGCTGAAATCTGAGGCTTGCTCAGGTTTTATATGCTGCCTGGATTTCCCGTTCTGTAGCAGTGCAGCCTGATGCTCCCCGGACCGGGGATCCCAAACAACATTTCAGTGCTAAGAGAACACTTGCTGTGATAACAGGTACTGGTGCTCCAAAAAACCGCAGGCTGTTTACTGAGCAGGCAGCTGCCTTTGCTACCAGACCACACCAGGTCCCACCTGCGAGTGAGAGGGGCAGGGAGGGCCTGAGTGATTCCCCTGTTGCACTAAAAGTAACTAAGTTCCCAGGCTCTAGGGCAGCTGGGGAAAGAAGTCCATTATCATCAGCACTGACCTGTGAGCAAAGGGCATTCTTGTGGATTTTCTTATAAATTAGAGCCGGGCAGATGAAGCAGATGAGGCTTCCCATTGTTGCACCTGTTAGGCCCAAAATGGTCTCCACTGGCATGGGAGAGAGAAAACAACAGCAGCTGAAACAACCAGAATCCTTGGAGGAAAGAAAAAGAGCTTAAGGGAGTTGCTGAGACTGCAGTGACTGACGAGACCATGCGAGCCCACCGCTGGCAGGGCCAGGGGCTGTCAGCCATTACAGCCTACCAATTGCCTTGTAGTGGCTTTTACCAAGGTCGTCCCTTCGGAAAGACAGTGCTTCCTCTGCCCCCCCTGCACCTGCCCCTCTAACTCAAGGCTCCAGTTCCACTGCTACCAGGGCCACATACACCTCTGCATTCTCACCTCTGTGTAGAGCCATGAGTGGGAAGCATTCACATGGCTCTGGTGCTGGTCAGGGCTTTACAGCCCATAGCCACCAATGCCGGGTATCCCTGCCAACGCCAGAGCGGCTGTGGCAGACCCCCAATGGGAGACAGCAGGGAGAAAGGACAGAGATGCTGAAGTGTCTACAAGCATTGGATTCCACCGCGCCCCGCACCGGCACTCACCATTTGGTATCATGATGCCTCCCACCATGGTGCCAAACACCACAGCCAGTGTGAGGGCTTTGAACCGGAGGGGTGGCATGTAGCCCCCAGCCGCAAACGTGCCATCTTTTTGCTGTTGAAAACAAAAGGAGATGTGTTAAATGCCAGCAAGTCTCTAAAGCAACTTCCCCAGCAGCCTCTACTAGACGAGTGAGGCACAACGGAGTGGGGCTCTAACCAGGGTGATTCCATCCAACAATGCGGTGGCCTTCTGAACAGGAACATTCAGGGGCAGTTAGATGCGAGCGAGCAACTGGAGCCTGCAGCTGCAACCTGCAGAAGTCACCATAGCTGCCACTTCCCCTCCTGCAGGGAACACTCACTGCACAACAGCCTCTGGCAGTGCTAGTGCCAGAGCTGCTTGGCAAAACCAAGCAGACAAGTGCAGGAGAAGAGGGAGTGGAGGTGAAGGCAAGGGTGCACCAGCTGACAGCCCCTGCAGGAAGGGACCAGGCCATGCTGCTACATTTGGCAAGCTGGACACTGTTTCTAACAGGCAACAGCCTGCATCCACAGCTCTGACCCCAGGAAGGACACTACAGCTGGGCTGACTTATGTTTGTGATGTTCCTCCCCAATTCAGGCAGGCACTTCCTGCCCTTTCCACCCCCAGAGCTCTAGCGCTTGTGCAGCAGCGTTTCCTCTCCAATGCATGGAACAGCCCCTAACAAAGGAATCCACAGGAGGTGGGAAGACAGGGAAGGGCAGGGGGCAAGGCCTTTCCTGCTGTGCACACGAATGCCAGGGGACAGTCGCAGGCAGAGTCAGAACTCGAACTCAGAACCTTCTATTTCTACTGCTTTTGCCAACATGGGCCCTGAGCTCCTTGCACACCAGGGCACTGGAAAGAGCCAAGAGGTGTCCTGTGGGGCCTCAGGGGGCAGGGCATGGAGAGAGAAGCAGCCTTTCATTTCCTGCCCTAAGAGGTTGCTATCTGTGTGGCTGCACAAAGGCCTCAGAACAGCCCCTTGCTGTTATTCACCAAATCCCACTGCAAATCACACAGTGCAAAGCAGCCAGAGGGAGCCTCAGGGCTCTGAGGCTCCAAATCAAACAGGCAGCACAACCACAGCCCGGCTACAGGACTGACTCCAGGAGAAGAGAGGAGTGTAGGACAGGGCTGTGTTGCTATAGCAAATAGCCACAAAACGGCTCTGAGGACGAAGCTCTGTATGTCACACAGAGATATATGAATGCAGGGAAGAGACTGTCTGTTACTCAGGTAGATGGAAACTGCTCAGGGCCTTACAGAGCTGAGGAAGAATGAGAGCAAGCAGAAACAAAGCAAAATGGGGAGATCAGGTCTGAGCAGCCGGAAATCAAGACTCTTCTCTGTTCCTGCCTGGATTGCTCTCCCTCTCCTAACTCCTATCAGGGAAAAGGGCCTCAACTCAGCATCCCATGACACTTCCCATAATCTAGGTGCCCAAAGTGCTACCAGAGCAGGGAACCCATTGCCCCCACAATTGTTATTGAGGAAAAAGGCAGAGCAAATGGCATGGCTTTGACTTTAGACCCCAGTACCTCTGCCCACAGAGAGGATCACTGCTCCACTGCACGGGGGAGAGCCCAGAGCTGCTGTGGATTGGCTACTACTGAGAACAGTTGCATTTCTCTGCAGCCAGATGTATAGACAGCTGGGCTGTGCTCCTACCGCTGCCCCTAGTAGCATGCAACAGGCAATTACAATTTCCCTGGGAGCTGCAATAAAATGGAATGGGGCCGAGGGTTCATCCACTCTGGATATGAATGCCTGCTGCTAATCAGAAAGAGGCCGTCGCCAGCAAAGGCTGCAAAGGGCTCCAGCGTGTTGTAACTGAAATACCAGTCAACAGATTAAATCAAGGTGACCCTTTGGAAAGGGAAAAGTTGGTTGCAGCAGGACCCAAAGCTCCCAGCTGCTCCAGGGACTCACCTGCTGCTCAAAAAGGAGGGTGTTCAGAGCCTGTCGGCAGGGCAGGATCATCATGGGAAACCCCACGGCCACCGACATCATGAACCCCACACGGATCATCTCCGTCACCAGGTTGGATGGAAAGTTCATCAGCACGTTCCCAGCGATAGCCTCAGTATAGCTCACATAGCCAAAGAAGCCAACCTGTGAGGGGAGAAGGGCAGTAAGCTGCAGGGCTGTTGGCATATGCACATTCCCTGTAAGTGAAGGGAACAGGACGGAGGGCTCCACCACCCTCAGCCTCGTGGCAGTGGCTGCAGCTTTGTCAGTGCTTGCAACATGCAACTGCAAGGGGACAATGGCTGAAGACAACAGACAACCTCCACAGATGTAGGTTCCCCAGCGGGCCCTGCCATCATCACCTATGAGAAGGGCAGGTGGTTGCAGAACAAGGACTGCCACTTCAGAATCCTACATGCCCGGCTTTAAGGAGCAACTCCTGTACAGCCCCTTTCCCAGAGCCTGCCCTGGTCTGAGCTATGCTGCCTTTGGGAGGTTCGAGCAATGTAGCGGCAATAGCTGCCGAATCCCATGAACCTGACCCCTCCGATAAGGGAGCGGCTGCAATACAATCCCCCCAGCAGCCCAGTTCACATGGCGGGGCTGGTCTTGGGAATTATTAACTGGATTTTATTAACTAGTGTTTTATGAAGCATAACTTCCTTTGCGTCCTTCTCATCACAACGAGCAGAGGGGGAAGCTCTCTCTGAGGTCGGCATCTCCCTTTCCAATTGCACATGACGAAGGCAAGACCGAGGGCCTCACTTGCTCTAGCTCCGGTGAATGGGACCTATTGTTCCATGGCCCTGGGTTCCCCAAATGCCTCCGGGCACTGAATGGAAAAAGCTGCCCTGGAGATTTCGCTTTCATAAAAGTGAATAATTTTCTTCGAGAGCAGTGAAACCTGCAGGGAAAATGGTCCGTCCGCCCGATAACAAAATGCACCTGAAAGTCACTTTCAGGAGACAAGTTAAACCAAAGCAGAAAGGAAAGGTTCATGCTTCTTACCATCACATAGAAGATGGTGACCACATTTAGAGAGGAGGCAAATATGGAGCTCATTATTTTAACGGACGGTTCATCCAAGCTGTCGTAGGTAGGCAAGACCTGGCTGCACAGGGGTGGGGGGCAGGAAAAAAAAAGATGAGCTATTTCAAAAAGCTGCAGAGAGAGATATGCAAAAATCAAGCATGCTCCTCGCTAGAGCCCAGCAGCAAAAAATCCCAGACACCTTCCTCCCCTGGAGCATAAACACTCGCTGCTATTCCACAATTTATATTGCTAATGCCAAGAGATTTCGGAACACTCCAAATCGTAAGTGTTGCACAAATATTCAGGCTCCCCCCACCCCCCCCCTCCCCCACCACGTGGATTTAAACGTGTGATGTAAACATTTCAGTTCAAAAGCGGTGCAGAATGAATGACCGTTTGTTCCAGTGAAACACCAGTGGCAAGGGGCCAGGCAGTGCATTGGAGATTATTGTTCTTGGAGCTCTCGGCCCTGATAATTAAAGCGACGCCGTGTTTACAGAGTACAAGCAGGAAGAGGGCTAGAGCATCACACTGTCTCAAAGCAAAGTTAAACAAACACGGCGAAACACAGCAACTGTCATATTTCAGCGCTGCAGCGAAAGCTCGGTTCATAAAAAGCGGGAAACACCCGTTACACGGCATTCGCATTCGGGGGCATTTGGCAAGCAAGCAGAAGGCACTGCTACATCAGGTGCATATTTTAGCAACTCCTTAGCCTCTTGTTGCTCTAATCTGAGTGGCCACATCCTGGCTGTAGACTCCTGGTGAGAGAGAGCCCCAGGAGAGTGCGAGTGTGTACGTTGGGGAAGGGGGGCAGGTGGAAGGGTAGGGGTTATCCCCAGCTCTGTCAAATAGGCCGAGCAGAAAGAAACCTTAACCTCTTGTGCACTGCGAAATTCTGCAGGAAGGAGAGGGGGCTGTTATTTTAGGCTGCCTTTTGAGATGCCTGCAGGAGATACTGTGCGTGTGCATATTATACTACACTAGTTGCGGATGTGTGCAGCCCGAAGAAGCAGACTTCCCTGCAGGGCCACGTAGGATTCAGCCTCTCCCATGCCGATCTTAAGAGCAAAGCCTTGCTATATGACCCTTGTCCATCATGGGCTCAGAAATAGGAGCAGAAGACAGAACAGATGCGGGGGGCCCAGCAGAGGGTAAGGGAGGGGACAGCGAGGCTTCTCCAGCGCACGCCACAACCCGGCGGTCAGGGGCTGCAGGAGCCGCAGCAATGCAACAGAACGGCACGTGGAGGAGGGAGTGCCACGTGGAACCGCACTGCAACCGGGCTGTGAGGGAGCAGCGCCCGGCTTGTCAGCTTGGGTTTCTGGGCACAGCTGCAGAGTCCTTGGAAGGCTGCCCACACCCCGGGGTGCCTCCCCTTGCCAGCCGCCAGCCCAGCGGGGCCAGTGGGAGTACACCGCGCGCACAGCATGGAGCACGTCCCGGTGGGCAAGGGTTGGTTATTTTTAAACCGGAACAGTCGTGCCGGATCTGGCCACGAAGGAAACGGCACCCGCTCCTGAAGCTTGCACCATGTGCCTCTGGTTAGGCTTCTCCTCGGCGCCTGTAACTGAGCAAGCCCAACACCTCAGGGGGGATTCGAGAAAGACATTTAAACCACATGCCCTTTACCCGCCCCTGCTCCCAAGACGGGGGCAGGGAGAAACAGCATCAGCCGTGGAAGCCTGATCCGGAGAACCGCAGCCTTGCTCCAGTGGAGACCAAACTACCTCCAGGGCTGTTAATTGATATTTTCATCTCCATGGTTACGCCTCTCTCCTGTACTATTTCTGCGCACAGAGCACGGACCAGCAGTGCGTACCACAGCATTTGCAAGATGGCCGTGGTAGCATGTCAAAGGACGAGAGCAAGTTATGGGTCAGTTCTTATCTGATCCTGCCGAGTGCTCCGACAACCACAGACCGCACCGGAAGCTCAGTTCTGATTCTGGCTTTCTGTATCCCTCCAAACCCATGGTCAGCAACACATCACGTTCTGATTTTAGTTATATTGGTACCACAGTAATTCTGACCAGCAGCCCCAGAATCAAAATCTAGGCCATGAGCACAGCATGAAGCATGGGTCACATTATGCCAGAAGCCCGCAATCCTCCTCCAAAACACTTTTACCTATCAGGGAACTGAGGCACAGAAGTTTAAGTCATGTGGGCAGGCTGGGACAGGCCAAGCATCTGAAGCCCAATGCACCTGGTTTTGGCCCTCCTAACCAAGCTCATGATGCTGGAAAGCAGGATGCTTCTCTAAGATCAGTGGCATCAACGTAGCTTTCAAAAGGGCAGAGGGAACCAAATCCACAAGTCAAATATCATCATGTGCTTGAGCTGAGGAAGAAGAATGGTGTGTTCTCCTTGTCACCACCACCACATTCTGAGGCGACAGTTTTGGGGAGGTTTTTCACGGTTAGAATTACTTCTTTTAAAAGTGGTGATTAGGAGGGCAGCAGAATTAGATGCCCTTAGAGAATAACATGCTCGTGGCATCTCCCAGGCTGGGGACAGCATGTTATTCTGCTGCTTGGAAAAAAAAAATATAGCTTAAGGTTTGGCTTGCCACGTCAGTGGTGTAGCAGAAACTATATTTAGATGTGTGCATACTCAGCCAGACCAAGCTCATTTTCCTGTGTTTCCAACTCCCATCAAACGTACGTTGGTTACCGCGTGGCTACCGCAAGAGAAACACCGTTCTGGAGTTAAAAAAAAAAAAAAAAAAAAAGAGCCCTCCAACATTCACTAAGTAATGCTGCGAGACGATAAAACTTCTGCCACCAATGGTAATGAAGACATAAAACAGCAAGACTCAAGCATGTTCTGGTGGAAACAATGCTGCCAAGAGAGAGGGGAAGTGGGAACGGATGATTTGGATCTCGCCCGTGGGTAAAAACGCAGAAGCACAAACAAATTTTCTTCATCACGTTAATGTGTTACTGGCGTGCTCCACGGGTGCTGGAACTGCAGGGGAAGTCCAGCTCTGCCAGTGGCCCTCCAGCAGGCAGTCTTTTCTGCGTCCCCGTTCAGATTTACACCTCTATTTTGGGTTGGTTACCACTGGGACCGGGCACGAATCACTCACTCCTGTCATTCTGGTGGAGAAGGTAACACTGCCTAGATCGGGGGAGCAGCCAGGACTGCAGTCACATAGCTCCTGGTGCCAAAAGCACGCCCGTTCAAAGCAGGTGACTGGATAACATGCTAGCAACTGGCTCGAGTACACTGCGATGCGATTTCCTGTCAAAGTTTCTCAGCTAAATTTGGTGAGGCTCCCTACAGCCATGCACGTAGATTACCCTGCTGGGGGGGTAGGACTGACACCACCAAGCTGCTAACCTGGCTATGAAATCATCCCTTTCAGAATAGCAGGTCATGCTGATCCCTGATCCAACTCCCCTGAAATCAAACAGAAACGACACTAGGGATTCGTTTGGCCCAAATCATTTTACGTAGCTGAAGTACAGTAACTCTCAAGTGAAATATAACTCCCGCCCATCCTAGGTAACACCAAAGGGTCACCACAGAATGAGATGCAATATTCCAGCAGGCTGTAAAATATTCTGATTAAAATCAAAAGGGGAACCAGATGGTAGCCATCCCACCCAGGTCCCCATGACCCTCTGTCCTCACACAACTCCTTCCCCATTGCAACAGCCTGAAGGAAGAACTGCAGGTACTTACGACTGACAGGCAAAGGACATGCCAAAGATGGGAATGCAGCGAAAAATGCCCTCCCAGCGCGCATAACTGACCCGCTTCAGCCACTGCCCGCTGAAGAGGCCGTGCTTGAAAGATGAGAGCACAATCTGCAGCCAAGAGAGAGAAAAGGAGTTAAATCCAAATGGCAGACACTGCCCAGGCAGACGTCAGGCATGGGATCTGGATAACAGCAACTTCCCTTACACGGTGACAAAGAGCAGGGGCCCAGCAGCTCTGTGAGGCAGGCAACGAGGCTGCGACCAGCTTGTGCTGCATATTACAACTGGGGATTTGTTCCTAAGGTCTCCTGGCTTCCGCTTCCTGCACCTTGAACAAGCTTTTATCCAGCTCCCAACTATGAAACCATCTGTTGGGATCACCTGCCACTGCCAAGCTCGTGAAAAGGGGAATCATAATCTCCCTTGAGTGAAGCCACCCTGCCATTAGGTACCATCTTGTGTACAAACACACACACAGCATTAACCCCATGGTACAGAGCAGGTCCTGACCACAGAGTACTACTGACAGGCAGCAGGCAAAGGTACTTCCAAGTAGGACCTGACCCCAACAGGTCTGTCCAACCCCCAGCTAGAGGCATTCCCAATATTTCTCCACACAGATAGCAGAATGGTCTTCACCCTTGCTGCAGACAGCCGGCAGGGTTAAACTGCAGCAAGGCAGAATTAGATCAAATCCCAGGAAAGCTTTCCGTACTGCAGGAGCAGCAGGACAAGGGAACATGCAGCTCACATTTTCAAGTGCGGGCTGTGTATGCATCTAGGATGAGAAAGGAACAGCATGCCCTGCACTGGTGGAGGGGCTGAATTAGATGAGCCCTGAGGATTTCCAACACTTTGGATCCTACATAACTTCCCTGAGGGTGAGGAAACAGATCAGGGGAGTGAGCAGAAGAAGGTGGCAGGAGCAGGGTTATGAGAGCTATCCTGTCACCCCAAGGGAGCTGGCATGCGTCTAAGAGCCTAATAACATACAGGCTGAAAAAACCTTGGAATTCCTAGAGAGCCCGTCCCAGTGTGGGAAAAGTCCCAGGAAAGCTCCTGGAACACGACGATTCTAAGAGATCCACAGCTGTAATTTGCTTCTTTAAAATGAAGCTGTCAGCCCTCTTGGTTATAGAGCCCAAGCTTAGGAACGTGGCCCGAGTGCAACCCAGCTGCTCTAAATCAAGAAGAAAAATTAAGAACGCTCTCTCTCTTTCTCGCTTTGATTTTGGGGGCGATCTGAACCCTGGTTTTTGAGCCCCTGGGGCTAACAAGGACAGAGACTGTTAGGTGAAAACCAAAGCAAGAGAACTGAATGAAAACATCTCTGTTAAACACAGGGAGCTCTGGAAACTCAGACGGTCCCACTTAACCAAGCTGGTTGTGCATCAGTTTCTCAGCCAGCAAAGCTCTTTCAGAAGGCCAAAATAGTAATAATAATAAGTAAAAGAAAGTTTCCTTTGCCAAGGCTGTGCATTTGAGTCCTCACCAACAGGTTTACCATTTCAGTACTGTCATTTAGAAGGAAAAACACTCAGTGCCTGAATGATGTTTAATATCAGTATTAAAAATGGACACACATCAAAATAGCACCTATGCCTTTAACAATAACAGCTTAGTGCAAAAAGCCTGTGCTTCAGGGCTCTTACGGCAAAACCCTATCAGGTTACAGCTCTCCTCTCTGTGCAGCACGCCATTCCCCCGTCTCCCATCCCTCTAATAAACGCTTTGGATGCTATCAGTGGCAAGCACTAGTGAGTGGAAAAGGTAGCACAGGCCACAACATGGTCAAGTCATATACAGACGTCTCTGTGCTGACAGACCCACTGGCCAGTTTCTCCAGTTTAGCTGCAATTTCCCACCTCCATGTGCTTCAGTGTGTGTGGACAGCCTGGTCGCAGCTCTGCCGGGCACATGCAGCGATTTGTAAGTGAGGATTCCAAAGCGGGGTGCAGAACCTGCAACCTGCTCTCAGGGACTAATCCCCTGCTTACACGGAGATCTGCTGGACTTCCCGACAAGCCTGTCACCCATAACAAACAGCCTGTGGTATTGGTACCTTCACCTGCACTGGGGCATCCCTCTAGACGGATTAGCCACTCAGTGTTTCCCTCCTCCCCACTGCAGCTAAGAAAACAAAGCCTCCTGCCGTCAGTACTCACCACAAACATGAACACCGTGTAGAAGATCAGTGCCATGGCGCTGAACGACTGTATGGAAGCCATCATGTTCCTCTGTAGGCTCAATGGCAGCACGATACACAAGGAGACGACAAAGAGCAGGACTATCCGGAAGCTGCCAGTTACCTGAAAAAGGGCCAATGTAAGAAAGAGCAGCACAGCGTGTCCAGAAAACCTCGCAGAGTCAAGCAGCCAGAATCCATGGGCTTGGATTGACAGAAAGAGCTTTTCATCCACGAGAACGAGACAAAGCCAGTGGAAGAGGCCGCGAAATTGGAAGTTCCGCCTGCCTCCTCTTAAAAAACAGAGGAGAAGAAACAGTTCAGAGCTAGAAACTCCACGGCTGCCTCGTTCGATCTGTGATTAGCTCCTGCAGTCACTGGGTGCCACTGTTGCTCTGCAGAGCGCGTGACAAAGCCAGTCTTCAGCAG
>NW_005842772.1:454546-455568 GCF_000455745.1 Alligator sinensis
AATGGTAATCCAAGCACCAGCCGCTGGAATATTTTTACACATCTCCAGCAATTAGATGAAAACTAACCTAGCTTCAAAAAATAAATAAATAAAAGCCACCAAGGAGAAAGAAATGGCAGCCCTGGAAATTCGGATCAGAAAATTAATCAGAACCTCATATTGGTATTTATTATAGCAGAACACTCTGAAATGCTTGGAAATATTTAATACCTAATTTGGCTGCGGCCACGAAGCTTCATCTAACGTCACAGTCCCTTAATCAGAGCTTAACAGCATCAGGCTGGAGCAGATAACAGCCAAGCCACATGTCCATTTAGCTTCCCTGGCCTGTCCCCTCATCCAGCTCCAGCAGCCATGGATTGCTCCTTGGCACACAGCACTATGATCAGAGAGGAGGGACAGCCTTGGAACAGCCAGTGTTGGGATAGTCAAGTGGAGGGATAAGTTTAGGCGCAAGAGGAGGATTATGGACAAGAGCACAAAGTGGGATGATGGCTTGAACAGAACAACTTTGGGAAGGGGGTGGAAAAAACCAGCTCCCATAGAAAATGCCTGTGGGAGTTGCACTGGGCCACACAAGTCACCACACCAGCTAGTTTACAAAGGTCTGACTTGCTGCAATTGCTGTTTCTTGTACACAGTTTTCCACATCCTGCTGTGCCAGGCTCCAGGATTCATCAGGCAAGACACTCAAGAAACTCGCCATCAGGTTTTAAAGTGGAAACGTACTAAATGACTCGGCTGGATCTTGAACACACGGTCAATGCGATGATACTCTTCACCCTGTCATCACACATGCTCAGCACAATGTACCAAGCTGGCAATACATCAGAGTATTGTCCTGTACCAATGCCACAGGGAGACGAGGCTTACCTGAAGGCCAAGCAACTGGGCAAAGAAGTTGGATCCCAAATCCCCAATGACGACATAGAAAGCAATGCAGGTTCCCAGCATGAGCCCAATCATGCTGCAAAGCAAAGATACGCGTGTTAGGAGGCCAAAATCTCGATTCCGCGTGGAAA
>NW_005842772.1:455599-463381 GCF_000455745.1 Alligator sinensis
AGCACACGCTGCTTCCCAGGTACAATCCCCGCTGCATTCCTGGAAGGTGAGCATTTGGGAGGCTGTGCTTTGATTAGGTGAACGTGAGACTTCTGAGAACTATAGGAGACGTTCTAAGAGAAGTGCTGGTGGTAACAGTGGCCCCCACAAGATGCTGGCACAGGCCATGTTATTCTATCTACCCTGCTCCCATGGTGCCCATGGTTAAAGTGCCAGATGCCACCAACTCCTGGTCTGTATGACAGCCCCTGCTGTTGCTACCACAAGTGGAAAACCAAGAAGGATACTTAGGACAGACGAGGGCTATGAAGGGGAGAAGTCACCTGGGACAGAGTGGAACTGCTAGAAGCTGTTTCACTAAGGTCAGTTCTACACCGCAGTCTTCAGGCAAGCTAAGCTAAATTAACGACTGGTAGGATTTTGAAGCACATTAACATCCTGGCTTTAGTCCTGCTTGCTTCTGCATGGGGGTGTCCACCCAGGAAGGTAATGCTCTTGAACTAATACACTTGGACTTCACTGCTTTGGTTAATTCAGCTTCGACTTTCTGAGCATCCTTGCGAAGACAAGCCCTGAGTTTTGCAGACTGCGAAAACCCAGGGGGGCTGCATGCAGTGGCAGAGGCCCGCCTACCTGGCTCTCATGGGAGACTCTGTCCTTTCGCAAGCCTGAAAACAAGGTCTTTCCCTCAACAATTTTATCTTTCCTCATTTGATTCTGGCAGAGCAAAACCCAAAGCGGTACTACTCAGTTCACTGCCACGTGCAGCATCTTTGCGAGTCAGCAAAGAGGGGGTTCTGCTCACAGCAGGCGTGCTGATTTAATTGCTGTCTGGAGATGGCAACCTCTGCCAGCGCTTTCCCAACAATCAGGTCAAAGCAGCACTCAGCTCTGGAGAACAGCCCCCCTCCGCCCCAGCACAGAGGCTGGGTTACAAGTCTCCACTGCAGAGCAGAGGTTCTCCAGTGCTTTTCACAACACAGACCACATTTTCATGAAGAGACTGTCTCGTGAACCACTTCCCCTCCCATTCATGGTTGCATGGACCACTTCCCCTGATTTCCGATGGTACAACATCCCTGGGGCAATGACACCAATTGCTTGCACGGAAAAGCAAAAATTAGAAAACTTTTTTGTGTATTTTTAGCCGTTGCTTACAGCCATTCAGCAGCT
Organism: Alligator sinensis; assembly: GCF_000455745.1. Classification (NCBI taxonomy): domain Eukaryota; kingdom Metazoa; phylum Chordata; order Crocodylia; family Alligatoridae; genus Alligator; species Alligator sinensis. The sequence goes on from NW_005842772.1 coordinate 456,773, forward strand.
GGGAACACAGAGAGAAGTCAGCACCATCTGACCAGCCAGATCTTGAAAGACCTCAGCCTGAGAACCTCTACTCAACCACCCCACCTGGGACAGTTAAACCAGGTTGCTGTAGGCTTCCTCATCACTGCCCACACAGCCTTTCAACGGCTGCATACAGCACTTTTAAGAATAGACACGTTATAGCCCACAAGAGAGACCTGCATTAGCCTTAAATAACTCAGGATTTCTGCTCACCCTCCCCAAATACGCAATTATTAACTTGCATTCCAAGCAACGAGGCAGTGTTAGCCAACGGGGAATGCAAGGCACGCAGGAAATCTAAGGACTGATATGCAGGGGTACTGAATGCACCTGCCTCCACTGGCTTCCACGAGGACTTTGGCAGTTTAGTGCCTCTAAAAGGCAGGCTGCGAAACACTCACACCCCAGGTTTCCCAATGAGCGTGGGCAGAATAGGGGCTGAGGCTCAGGCCTCTAGATGCCCAACCTCTCACAAACAACTGAGCATGCTCTCCCACTTGGAAAAAGGGGTGCAAAGAAAGCTTGATAAGCATCTTATGTAAAACAGATGCACAGAGATGAAAATGAGGTCCAGTCCAAGTGGCTCTGCTTACTATCTAGATTTAGGTGGCGAGGGAGGATTGCAGGAAGCAGGAGGATAAGAGACAGGCGCACTACACCAGACCACAGTCACATGAGGGCATGGAGAACAGGTGTTCAATAGATAGCACATTACCTGGTCTCCACTAGCATCTTCCCCGCTTTTCCATAGGCGTGAAATGCTAGCACAAAAGAAAAAAAAATACACCACAGTCAGTCACTGAAGGGTTTAGAACACGACACATACATCGGTTCATAATTAAACAATGCTGGTGCCACAGGGCAATTCCGCTGGAACCCACTGGGCTTGTATTTTGGGGCTGGTTTCTCTTGCCCTCACTCCCAGTTTCTTTTTTGGGCACATCATCCACAAATCAAAAACCACATCAGAAGATGGAAGAAAGAGACAAAACAGGTTTCTTCCCCGCCTCTTCCACCCTCCCTTGTTAAAAAAAAAAAAAAAAAAGCAGTGTTAAATAGCAGTTACACATGGCAACCATTAGAAAAAAGTGAGTGCGGAAGAGAAAATATGCATGTATAAGATGTTGCGTGGCAAAAAGCGACTGCAGTGCAAAATTTCAATCAAGTTCCCATTTTTATTTTTATCTTTCCACTCCAACTCAACCGCTGGACGTTGCTGGATGGGAGAGCGGAGATGGTGCCCAGAATGCTCAGTTCCATACCCAGAATACCCAGTGCTCACAACCCACACCAAAGGGATTTTGCCAAGAGATTCCCCACCCCCCCATACTTTGGTCATAGCTCGTAGAAGAAAATGATCAGTATTGTTTAAATCATTGCTCTTCCTGAAACAGAAAATGCCAAGAAAGCTCAGCTTATATTTTTAGAGGTATCTTTCTGGGTGGGTGGGGAAAGACAGGGGAAGTCGGACCTCCAGTTCTGACACAGGCCACATTGTATTCCCGTTGCTCCTCTGTAGTTAACACTGGTCAAATCAAGCAAAGAGCAGCATGGTTTTCCCTGCTGGTTCTCTAGATGTGGCCGTGCAGTATACATTCCTGGTGGTAGCCAATGCAGTGGGCTCATCTCTGGAAGTGCCTTCCATAACCTCCAGCATCTCCTGTTTCCTTGGAATCTCCTTAGTTTGAAAATGAAGGAAACCAAACATCCCGCCCTAGAGCAGGAAAAAAGGAGGGAAGGGGCGGGGGGGGCACCGTTAGAAAAGCAAGTCATGGCTTCTGTCATGTGGGGAAGCCCAGAAGGCAGATGACAACTTGGAGAAGAGCAAGGCAAAATGCTGGCTGAGTCTTGTAAGCTGACTGCACACGAGAAGAGGCCATGCCATTAGAAAAGCTTCTGGATTTTGTCTTGTCCCTGTTTGGGGTTTCCTAGCAAAGAGGAAAAGACAGTGCTGACTGGTAGAAGTAGGCAGTGCCTATCTGAGGTGAAGGCATAAAGGCAGTAAAAAGATAAGCCACTTGAAGAGAGGCTTGTTATACGAACTGAGCTTCAAAAGGATTGTTGCTATTGCTTCATTGCAATCAGCCTGGTTGTTGTTAGTTTGTGTAGAAAGGCGGACACCTCCACATAATAACTACTGCTGCTGGCTAGGCTAGGCTTGGGATTTTAAGAAACAATCAGTCTCCTTGGCTATTCTGAAATGATGTTTTAATGAGACCGAGTCTTCAGACATTATGCCAGATGTCCCCATCTGGGGACACTAGGAAAATTGGATCCTTTATCTTCCCAAAGAGGCAAGAGGGGAGTGGCTGCATAATTTTGCACAGACAAAAGACTTCCAAATGCGACCTCCGGAAACCCACAGGAATCACCAGCTGAGCAGAGCTGGGTCTGGTCAGTGCTGGAGACGGCTTTCCACCCCAAAGCTGGGTCTGCCACAGGAAGCATCGTGCCTTGTTTTGGGATAAGGGGCCAGGGCGCTGCTTGTCCTGAGCTCACATAGTCTGTAATCATCCCATCCTATATCCCTATTCCCCCAAGAGTACCTGTTAGATGCAATTCTCATTTCTTGAAATCCCAGCCTATTGTACCACTTTGCTGTACACTGGCAGCTGCTGCTACACAATAGCATGGGGTGCAAGATCTTTGCCAGCTATCAGTTAGAGATATATACAGATACTCCCCCATGCAGAAAGCGCTGCATAAATGAAAGTGTTTACTCTAGACATGGGCCTATCCCAGCCCTGGCTCTTTTGTTGCTGCATCCATCGCTCTGAACGTTCCTCCGGAAGAACCTGGCCACTCAAAGTTCATTGGCAAAACTTTCTTGCATCTTTCCGCGGTGCCAAAGCCTCCCACAGAATCAGCTGCAGGGGCTGCCAGGCTCCCTCGCAGATGTACCCGCGGATGGCGACAAAGGCCGTCTGTGTAGAGCCGCTCAACCTTGATGTATTAGGATGCACTGGAGGAGCGCTGCTTTCATTTGGGCTGAGGATGCCTTTCCTTCTCAGTGCCGGCCCTCCTCTGGCTGCTCGTGGTGGCACCTCTCCCAGAGCTGAGGAGGGAGGAGAGGAAGGGAAGGCAGTTTGGTTCTTTCCGTGCCAGTGTTTGTGTGCCAGGCAGTGCCAGGAAGTTTGGAAGTGTTACTGGCCCCTCTGTGTATCTGAGCTCCTTGGCTTCAGAAAGGCCAGAGGAGCGCTTCTTCCTGGGAGACACTCCAAGGTGAAGGGGGACTCTATTTGCTTCAACAAAGGCGCAGCGCCGCACAAAGCCTCATTGTTGCAAGGAAGGGGGTGGGAGAGGCACTCCAGCCAGCTGAGTCAGGGGGACTGAGCCAACAGTACTCCACCTGAGCGCTTAACTATAATTGAGTCGCCTCTGCAGTATTGGAGGCACAACCTTTGAGGCCACAAGTTTTCCCCTCTTTCCTGCTGCTGGTAGATATATATTTTGGCAGAAGCCACACCACGCAGCTAAACGACGAAGCCTTGGGTACTTAATGCACCAAGGGCGTCCATCTGTCAGCAGCAGGGTCACTGCACAGACAGCACGTTGCTTTCAGTCTCATACAAACAGCGAGACCAGCCAGTTCTCTGCACCAACTCCCCCAGGAGGTGGGAACACAGGCAACTAAGCAAGGCAGGAGATGCAGGATGGGCGTCAGGCCACCGGAGGGCAGAGGATAGGATTTCCAGAGGTGAGAATCTCCCAGGGCTGCAGAGGCAAAGATTTTGCGTGCGCAGCCTGATTCCTGACCCCCCACACAGCAATTCAACTGAGCCCCGTCAGGAGTTGCCCCATCAGCACCTCCATTTGTTTCCCAGTTGGAGAGTGCCTTCCAATCAGCAGCCCTTCATTTGTGTGCCAATCACGAGAGCTCCAGCTCCTCAGGCCAAACCCGACCGTCTCCTCCTTCCCCCAAAATCCTTGGGAAACAGAACAGAGGTCACGAGCAGATGCCAATCTTGGCGCCAATGCTGAGCAGACGAGCTGTAAGGAAGAGGGACAGCTCCCTCTGCCAAGAACCCACACATGAATCTTGCAGATGTTTTTATTTTCTTGGCCACTTGGAACTCAGTGCACCATTTCCTCTCCTCTCCCCCTTGCTCTGCTATAAACGCTTACACAGTTGAGCTCCAGAAAGCCCATGTTCTATGCCAGGCTCTCTACTGGCAGAACCCAATGTCCTCAGCAGCACGCTGGGTGGGGAAGCTAGTGGGTTTTGTGCTGAGGCCAATAATTCACACCAGACGCCTGCTCTGCCAACTCCTGCAACCTCGTGTTTTGATCATTCAGCACCGCATCCCGTTCTTCAGCACTGCAGAGTCAAAACAATCTTGGGCCCAGGCAAAGGGAGAATTCAACCCTCAGGCAACATGAAGCAGGAGAAAAGATTAACAGGGGAGCTAAGTATAGCAGGAGCTACACCAAAATCCTGCGTCAATAATTCAGACCTCAGTGTCAAAGCTGGACAAGATAATGGCATGCCCTAGAGATCAAAATCCTTACCCAGTCCCGGGTAGGTTCTGCGCTTGCCAAGATTGGCCGATTTCACCAGGAACATGCAGGACTGATGAGTCATCCAAGCACAGAAGACCAGCAGCAGGGCGCCCAGGACGATGCCACACTGGAAGGGAAGGAAAAAAAAAGAAAGACGTCCAAGCGCCAGTTGGAAAGCCACGTACCCCCTGCTTTGAGGTTGTGGCACCTTCAGCTTCTCAGCCACACTCTTGCCTGAGAAGGGAGATGCCTCCTTCAAATGCAGCCAGCTCAAATGTGATGCGCTAGTTCTATCTCACTTGTGTGCCCACTTTGGAAGCAGAGGCACAGAGCAGTCACCTGTTCCTATACAACTCTGGAGTGATGCTTTTGCCCAAAACAGCAAAGCAGGACAATTTGCAGAACACACCTTTCAAGCCTTCGCCCTGTTCGGGCCCTGCCAGAGCCCGTTGTAGGACACTGCCCCACGCACTTAGTATTCTGCTGGCACAGAAGCCCAGACTCTACTCCTCCTCCCAGGTGAAAGAGGCTGTTCAGAAAGTTTACACCCAAACCACCTGCGCTGTTAGCCACGCAGTGCTGGCGGGCGTTTGCAAAAGATGATGTTAATCATTAAACATTTTGTAAACTAGGGACCTCAAACAGGAAGGACTGTAATTGCCAATGCTGTTCGCATTCATTTTATTCAAATTAGATGGGGCCCTGGCAACCCTCAGATCGGCAAAGCCGGGACACACCTCTTGGCATAAGATGCCAGAGGATTGCTTTGCAAAGCCTTAGAGCCCAGCATGCTGCATAAGCCGCACGGCACCAGTAAGGATGCAGGCGTCCCAGTTTTGTTACCCCCAGTTGGGAGAAGGGAGGAAGCTCTTCTAGGGCGACCTTGTTCAGGAGGAAAACATGACATCTGGCAAAAGGACAGACGTCTCTGGTGCTTTCCCTCACTCTGAATGAAGACTGAGGTAGGTCCAGCTTCATGGCCAGTCTCGAGCAGGGAGCTGGCCTAGGTGACCTCGTGAAGTCCCTTCCAGCCCTGCTTTCCTATGACCTATGTCAGCGGGGGCCAACATTTGACAGATGTGCGGCCCTGAGTGCCACGCCGATCCTCCTCTTCCGCCCAATCTGCTGCTCTGCTTTCCGCTCCCTGCTCGATCTGCCACGTGTCACCCATCAACACCGCCCAGGCCACTCGCAGCGCGCGTGCCACAGGTTGGCCTCCCCTGGTCTATGTCACCGCTGAGAGCTGAGCTGACAACACACAACCCTGCCTGACCAGGATCAATACGCGGTCCCACGGCTACCGCGCGTGGCCTACCTCGCCTCTCCTCACAACTGTGAGTCTCGCTGGTTAAACCTGATCTAAAGCTCCAGGCTAAGAAGCGTGAAGCAAGGCCCATGCCGCCTTCTCGCCTGCCCCCGCTCCGAAAGCCAGCGACAACCCGCACCGGCAGCTCTCCGCCTCACGGAGCGATCGGACGCACGCTTGGAGGAAAGAGCATCGGTCGTTCCTCGAGCACGGGACGGGCACGGCCTCCGACTCAAAGCCCCTCCAATGCAGGTGCTCCTCGCCGAGCGCCGTCCCGGCTACCCTCGTTCTGTCACGACGTCACCGATCTTAGGGGGAACGTGCTCGTTTGAAAGTCCCGCGACGGTCATGACGACGTCGTTTGGCCGGCGTCTGCCAACAGGTCGCTCCTGCTTGGATTCGCTTAACGCCGTTTTGCTTCGAGTCGCGTTTTTCGAGAACGTAACCGTGATGTTAAGCGTGGAGCAGCCGCACAGGGGGCTGCACGCGAGAGGGGCCAGCTCCGTCTCCCTCCCGGCCACGAGAAACCTCCCGTACAGGAGGCAACGGGGGACACGCCAATGCATGGCGGGGGGAGGGAGGGGAAGGCCTCAGGGACCCCCCTGAGCCAGGCGCCCCCTCACGCCCGGCTCATGGGGCCGCGGGCGGGGGGAGGGGGGGTGACGCATGCCCGCCGCGCGGGGCGGGCCTTGCTCACCTGTCGGAAGCAGAAGGGCATGGTAAGCACGCTGACGCCCACGATGCTGTTGACGATGTTCATGATGAGGCCCCAGTTGGAGCCC
>NW_005842772.1:463391-472665 GCF_000455745.1 Alligator sinensis
TACTCCGCCGGCGCTTCCGGGAAGTGGCGTTACCGCAGCACCAGCGAGACGGCGAGACAGAGCACACCCCAGTCTAGGCGCTCTGGCCGCCTTGGAGGACCCGCTCGCCGAGCACCGCCCCAGAGGGGAGGGCGTTGCCGTGGCCGCGCCGCCATGTTGGGCCCGCTGCCACGTCACTGGGAGGCGTGTGGCGTCATAGCTCGCGCATGGCGCGTCACCCTGTCACTTCACCACCCATAGGCACGGGTGCTAGGTCATCACTGCCGCACTATCCTGACATCATTGCCCTCATGATGTCATCTTGTGGCCTCTCACCCCCCCTCCTCTGTAGGACACGTGCCCGTGCACAGACGTGTGCACACACTGCCGTGATGTCATTGCCCTTCTGATGTCATCCTGTGGCCTCTAACCCCCCCCATATGACACGGGCCCAAGCTCCTAGACACAGACATGCACGCACTGCCACGCCGTTGTGATGTCATTGTCTTCGTGACGTCATCCTGTGGCCTCACACCGCCCCTCCCACTGTAGGAAAGATGCTCAGGTTCCTGCGCACAGATCTGTGGACACTGCCGTGACGTCATTGCCCTTGTGATGTCATACCCCTGGTATGACACGTGCCCACGTTCCTGGACACAGACATGCACACGCTGTTGTACCGTCGTGATGTCATTGCCCTCACAATGTTATCATGTGGCCTCTCACCCTCCCCATATGACACACGCCCATGTTCCTGCACACGGGCATACCGGCACGTGCAAGCACCCGTGGACGCGCCCCGTCCCTTGGCCACGGAGCCCCCGTGGCCGTCCCCTCCGGGCTCCTCCCTCGCTCCTGGGCCGGGCTGTCTCTGGCGTGTGGGCCACAGAAGCACACGCGTGGACACACAGGTGCGTGTACTGTATGCAGGTGCGCGTGTTAGAGCCTTTCCCGACTGAGCAGCCCAAAGCCCATGGGCAGTTGCATGCATGCACTCGTGCACATGCATGTAGACACATACACACGCGTGCACACACGCTTGGAAGAGCAGACACCCCGCAAGCCCCCGCTCTGCCCTGAGCACGGCCCTCTCCCAGGGGTCAGCCTTGCATTCGCCCAGCCCCGAGAGCCAGGACCCCCTGCCGGCCTGTTCCCCTGGCCCAGGACCCCCCACCCCTGCAGCCCCACACCCAGCCCTGCCAGAAATTGGTGGGAACCCCTGGGGTTCCTCCAGCCATTGTCATCACCACCACCGCTGTTCTCTTCCCGCCACCCCCTGGCCCTGCCCTCCTCCCTCCTCCTCTGTGCCAATGCCCAGGCCAAGCCCAGGAGCCCCTCCCCGCTCCGCCCGTCCCCCCATCCCAAACCAGCCTCCTAACCAGCTGCAGCTGAAACGCCTCTGGAAATAAGCACCCTTGGCCAGGGGCCCGGGCTCAGTGCTGCCCCCGTCTCCGTACTGGCAGCTCCGTTTGGGGCATCGCTGCACAGGGACCGCTCCTTTGCAGGGTCGTTAGCATCAAACCTCCAGCGATGGGTGGTGCTAATGCCACGGGGTCCTCATTGCCTGCCAGAGGGGTTGTGCAAGGCACGCTCGTCTTCGGTGGCCTCCACAGCTCTGCACCGGGGCTTCAGAGCCTGGGTGTAAAACCTCCGCAGCAAGCCCCAGCCCAGGCACAAGCCTGGCGGCAGAGCCCAGAGCCAGGCCGGAGGTCATCCCAGGTGGCTCAGGCTCCCAGATGCAAAGGTCAGGACCCAGGCGCGGTGCAGCACAGGACACGGGGAGGTTTCAGGCCACTCTCAGCAGAGCGGGGCCGGCTGGAGACTTGGAATCCCCGTCACAGGGAATGTTGCAGCTCCTGCAACCAATGCCTGGTGAAACGCTGCCTTCAGCTTCCCCTTCAGCAGGCGACGGAGCGAGGATTAATATCACCAGGACATTGAGATCTCGGCCACAGACGCAGCCTGTAGCCTGGGTGAAGTCACAGCCTCCTTGCACACCTGCCCCATTCGCTGGCACCCAAAATGCAAACGGCAGCAACAGCCAGAAGCCTGGCAGGGGGTCCCGGCCTCCCCCACAGCCCTGCCAGGAGCTGCCTTTTGTTTGCCTTTTTATCCCCCCAGCCATAAAAAGACAGGATGGTCCGTGCATGCACGCAGGCACACGCAGGCACACACATTCACACATGCACACATGCCCTCCGTCAAACCAGAGCGACCTGTGGCACCTACATGCTCCCGCAGGAACGGTGCACGAGGTGCTTGTATAATTTGCAGCAATTGCAATAGGTAACCGCAAGAATTTGTTGTACAAAAGGTTTGCAAGGAGGGGGAACACTTCTGCCTAATTCCCTCCAGGTGCCTCTTGGCCTCCAGACCCTAAAAGCAGCAGGTTTGCTCCCTGCTTGGCAGCGCCTGCCTGCCCTGCCTGCCTTCCCCCTGGGCTCACCCACCCCGAGGCCTCCCTGCCCTGCCTCCAAGGGGAAGATTAAGAGCCATTGTGCCTTCCTCTCTTGTGCACAAGCCTCTCCTGTGCCAGGACAGGATGGGGCAGGATGGGGCAGGATGGGATGCAACAGGCAGGGGCCCTGGCTGAGGGATCTAGGGTGAAACTAGGAGCAAACAACTGACGACCGGGTTACGGCTCCTCTTCCCTCCTGCCTCTTCGGAGCACTGATACATCCTGCTCCTGTCTGAGACCCAGAGAGAAGGAGCTCCAGCTGGGTTTGTGCTCCCAGGCTGAGGTTTAGAGACACCACGTATAAATCCTGCCCCTGTTCCCTTGGAAAGGATGGAAGGAAGCCTCAAGGCGGGCACTGCTGACCCTCTTCTTCCCCGGGAGACGCCTGCCCATGCTCTGGCAGAGGTGGCTGGGGCAGAGGGCAGTCCCGTTACATCTACCTCTAGACTGGACAGCACAACAGTTAGCTCCAGAGGAGGCTTTGCACGCACGTGTGAGGTGCACTGCGACTGGAGCAGACAGACGGCCGGCTCTCCCTGGGCCCCACGAGGTGGCAGGGGAGCCAGCATTAGTCTGTTTGCAACCCCAGGCTGCCCTGGGATAGATGCAGACACACGGCTGCCCCCACCAATGTGGTGTAACACGGTTTGTGCTGGGATGACTCTGCACCAGGCTGCAGCCAGCTAACTGCACAGGTTTGGGGCTCCAGATCACATGCCCACCACGCCTTGCTGGTCCCAGTACAACCAGTTATGTGCTGAGCTGCATCAGGTACAAATGGGGAGTAATTCCTGGCATCCAGGGTGTTACAGCTGGAACCGGCCAGGTCAGAACCCGCGCCCTGGGACTGCAGTTAAACCCTGGGATTATCTCTCTCCAGGGCAATCAGGTTTATGGGTCACGTGTGCCCGGCATGGTATCGTCCCCTGCCAGACACACGGCTTGCCAGGAAGAGCTTGCAGGCTACCGAGGGGCATGTGCCATAAACCTGGGGCTTGCGGGGTGAACTCATTCACACTCCCCTTGGGGTGGCTGGGCAGGAGGGGGGTTCCCCAGCCTCAAACCAGCCCTGTAGGACAAGAGGAGCCTGCATTGCAGACATGCTTGGAGCTAGTGCCATAGCCCCAGCACCACTCTCCTCCAAGCAGGGTCATGTTGGCTTGGGCACACTGTGACAGCCACAGGCATCTGCTGCCACCAAAGCACAACCTCCCTGGTGGTGGCACCCCCCGGGGCTCCACACGCTCCCCCCAGGCATGGGCATGGAGCCCCGGGGTGGGCACTTGCCAGGGCAGGATGAGTGGGAAGGCAGCCAGGCAGGCGCAGCCCCTTCCAAAACACCTGCCAGCATAAGTGGCTGCCAGCGTCCAGGCTGGAGCAGGCCCAGCTGGTGTACCCAGCCTTAGCTCCACATGCAAGGCGCCTTCCCACTCCTCCAGGCTGCCCACGGAGGAGCCAGGGCTGCAAGGAGAGAGCCAAGCCCCCTCCAGCCCCGGCCCAGCAGGACCCGGAGGGGTGCTCCATCTACCTTGGCATACCACGGCAGTGCCCAGGCTGGCTGCAGTGCACACAAGCCCCCGTGTCAGTGCCCCCCGCTTGATGGAAAAGCCAAGGGTCTGCTCACCCCTGCCCCACCAGGCAGACAGTGCTGCACTTGGCTGGGAATGAGCCGACGTGGGGTCTCTGCCTGCTCTCCAGCCCCACAGCCTAGCCATGCAGGGAGCCTCAGCTGCAGAAGCCGTGTGCCTGTGCCCTGTCCCCAGCTTGACCCAGGGATGTGAGGGCCTGAGGCTGGGCAAGGCACTGCAGAGCATCCAGAAGCCCTTGAAGGGCCCAGCTGTGGGCAGGACAGATGCAGACGGGGCAGGACGCGGTTCAGGTTGCGAGAGGGTCCGAAGCAGAGGGCGCAGCGCATGTGGCCAGCAAGCCCTTCCCTGTGGCTGGTGGCCCAGAGCTGGGGGGAAGGTGCTGCTTTGGGGGCCACAGCCTGGGTCCCAGGGGTCCAGCAGGGGTTTGGAGCCTGTAAGGTGCAATGTGGACACGCTCCATGCCCCATCCCAACCCAGAGCCACGGCACAGAGCCCAAGCAAGGGAATAAATCAGCCAAGTGAGCAAATTCCCAGTATGCCAAAAAAAGAGGTGCCATAAAACACAAGAGAAAATTGACCTGTCAAGGGAATGGATGGGCAGGGAGATCGCGGGTGCCTTCCCCGCCCCAGCCAGGGCACTCCTGCCCCCAGCCCAGCCCAACCCAGGACACGTGGCAATTGTGGCCCGGGGCAGGTGAGGCGTGTAATGGGGCCCCAGTGCCATGCATGAGAGCCGGCGCATGAGCCGGCTGGGCCCGGTGCTCTCTGCCCCCTAGCTCGGGCGCGACGCAGCTGCTGCAGAAAATTGGGCAATAAAACGGAAGACGCCCAGCCCTGCATGAGCAGGCCATTAGAGGCCCCCGTTCTGCCCCGTTTTTAATTGAACCTCTCCTCCCTGCTCCTTGGTGCAGTCACCTCTGCTTCCCACTGACCCCCTTCCCGGTGCCACGCACGGCAGGGGTTGCGAGGGCCACGGAGCTCCACAGCTGAGCACAGTGCAGCCACGAGAGCCATGCCCCTGCGCCTGCAGCGCCTGCAGCTGCATGCATGCCATCAGGGGAAGCTGTAGGAGGAAGAAGGGCTATGGGTGCAAAGCCGGGGGCTGTGGAGCCACGAGCGAGGCAGCTGGGATGGGCAGCGGCTCTCCAAGGAGCGTTCTCCCAGCAGTGGTGATGCCCAGCTGCCCTCTGGTGCAGACCCCCGATGCCCAGCACAGCGGCACCCCAGAGCATCTCCCCTGGATTAATCCTGCATCCAGCGGTTGCACTCTGGCCGGGCCAGGCTCCATCCCACCCTTCCAGCTGGAACAAGCGAGGTCCCAGCCAACCTGCTCCCTCCCAGCCTCCGCCTGCCCAGGGAGAATGGCAGGGCCATGTGGCACCTGTTATGGAGCAACAGCCCCGGTGCCTCTCTCTGCCCTGCCCCTCAGCTAGCCAGGCCCGGACCTTCACGGACGCCAGCGAGACCCTGCTGTGCCCCGATCCCACTGCCCATGCACCCCTCACCTCTTCCCAGGGCCCCTGAGCTGAAGGTCACAGCTCTGCGTGCGAGTGAGCAAAACCCCTGTTCTCCCATCCCAGAGCAGCCCAGGGCCCCTGGCTGGCTCACAGGACCCCCAGACCTTGCCCTGCCAAGACCCCCCCATTGGCACCATCTAGGAGCAACCCTCCCCACCTGCTGCAGATCAGCTGTGGAGCCCCATGAGCTGCCTCTCAGTGGGAGCTGTGGGCTGCACCCGAGCCTGCTCGACGTGCCTGGCGGGGGGCAAGACCACTCAGGGCAGCTCAGGGCAGTGCCTTCCTCCCCGCACCAGCTTGGCAGCTCACAGGCCCGTGCAGGGGCTGGGCAGAGCCAGCCGGCCACGTCCCCTCATCCCGTGGCAGCCCCGTGCCTGCCACTCTCAGCGCCCAGGGGACAATGGCTCCTTTATCCTCAGGCCTGGGGGAGCCACCTGGCTGGCAGGGGCCGAGCCTGGCCACTTGCCACCTCCGCACGCGGCGCCCGCAGCCCAACCAGGCAGATGAATGATAACGCAGGGCTGGTAATCAAAGAAGCCCACAAAGCGGCTGCCTCAAAGCCCTGGCACAGGGGGGCATGGCGGTGGGCAGGGGGGACTCCCCAGTTCACTATGGCTTCAGGTTTGCTGGGAGAACGACATCTGGGGAGCCAGGGGCCCGGGAGGGGAGAGCTCTTGGAGCTGAGCCTGGGCCCTCGGGTGCTGCTGCCTGCCGTGCCCCCCACCACGATGCAATGCCTGTCAGGTAGACTGCTGATCCCAATCCACGCAGCCCCGTGTGGGCCTTAGCGGCCCCTCCGCCCACCCAGCTGGGACAAGGCCAGCCTTGCAGTCGAGGCATTGCAGGTGGTTCCTTCCTGGGTTCCCCGTACCAGGTCTGGCGCTAGCAGAGACGGCACAGCCCAATGCCTCCACGGCCGTCCCATGCATGACCCCAACCACCTCTGCGCAGCCCTGAGAGCATCCTCCTAAGAGTGAGAGCCTCCCACCCACCTGATCACCTCCCCCAGCCCACCCACTCAGGCAGGTCCGGGGTGCCTCTCTGTTCCCAGAGCAAACCTGCCCAGCCCGCCCAGCCTAGCATCACAGAGTGGCTGGACCCCGACAGACCCCTCGTTTGGGGTAATTAGCCCATTCCCTCACTCAGGCCAGGCACGTGCTTCTCGTCGTTGGTCTTCCTGCAGGAAGCAAGCCCCGTGCTGCCGCCAGGGAAGCCCCAGTCATTCAGACGTCCCCTTTCCACCATTAAGACAAAGGTGGTAGACGGGGCCACGTCAGCTGGCGCTGGATTTGCATTGCTATCCCGAGAGCGCTCCCTCGGGTCAGCACAGAGGAGACTTCCACTCTGCCCAGCCAGGCCCGTGCCTGTCACCGGCCGGGATGCAGCCAGGGGGGAAATACGACAGCCGGGGGCAGAGGAGGCTGCACAGAGCCCCCCGCTCTGCCCACGGGGGTCAATGCATGTGTAGGACAAGAAAAGGGAACGTGCCATTCGGTCTGTGGGATGGCATGGGAGTCCCCACAGCACGGCGTCCCCGGCAGAGCCACCTTTCCACCTCCCCCAGGGCCCCCACGCAGTGGGGCAGCCTGGTGCACTGGGGGGCTGCCAACTAGCCTGAAGGCATCACCTGTGCCAGGGAAGGAGCTTTGGTGCCCATCAAACCCCCGAGCTCTCGCCCTGCAGCTTCCTGCTCTGGAAACAACCCGCTGTGCCCCGAGCCCCGACACCTGCAGGGAGGGGGCGAGGGGCAGCAGAGGTCACCCCCAAAGAGCCGGCTGGTGTTGTCCGAAGAGAGACCTGCTGCAGAAGGATGCTGAAGCCATGGGGGGGTCCTGCCTCTCCTCCCCCGCGGCCCCCTGCCTTGCCTCCCCCCCTGAGTTCCTCCCAGGTTCAGAGCGATCAAATGACACATGCTCACAACACGGGCAGAGAGGAGGAGGCCGGGGGGGGGCCGGCGGGATACTCTGCAGGGGTCACTGGCTGCACCGTGCTGGTCCCAGGCTAGAGGCCACTCCCACGGATGGGGCCTGGGACTCCAGGAGACCCCGGGCCAAGGCAGGGCTGCAAGCTCGAGCTGGGCCAGCCAGTCACTACACAGGGCGCGGAGGGACTGATGTGTCACGTGTGCATGAACCGATGCCCAGGAAGGATCCGTGCAGGCTGGCGATTGAAGCAGCTGCTGGTGCCTGGGTTTGCCAAGTCTGGTCCTTTTAGGCCTGATGCCCCTGCCCCACACCAGGCCCTCCTGCCACTCCAGCCACTCGTGCAGGGGGACACAACCCCCAAAGGGTTACGCAGCTGAGAGGAGTGCCAATGGAAGGTGGGTCTGATGACGTCATGCGTGTGACATCATAGCCGCCTGGAGAGGTGCCTAGGTGGAGTCCACATGGAGGGGGCCTGGGTCTCTCAGCCCATCCGGGCCAGCCCCACACCCTGGTCTCCAGCCTGGCCTGGGAGGCTCTGGACCCCTGGGGACACTGCCGGGCACAGGTGCTGGGCCAGATTCCCGTCCAGGATCCCAGTGGGGGCCTGCAGGGTGCGGGACCCTCCCTGCATGGCCTGGGCCCCCCTGCCCCCCTGGCCCCACCCTTCCAGGACCAGCCAGCCAGCTCCCCGTTCACCGCCTCCCACCCCAGGCTTTTGGCCCCTGGGCTTCTCCTGGGTGGGGGGCAACACAGGGCCAAGCTGAGCCCTACGCATTCATCTCAGATGTCTGGAACAGGTGCCGGGACTGTGGGCTCACCCCCGTCCGCCGGCCCCAGGGTGTGAGCAGCTGAGTGCTGCAGATCTAGGGCACTAGCAGAGGCAGGGGAGGGGGCAGGGACCAAGCCCTAGGGGCAGAATCCTGCCCCCCATCCCAGGCGCTGGTGGCAGCAGGCGCAGGGGGGGAGGGCTGGGGGCTGCCTCTCTTCCCCCACTGGCTTGCACCACACAGGCCCCCGCCAGCCAGCAGGACCTGGGACAATGTGTTTCCAATCGCGCAGCCCCGAATCTCGCTGCGATCCAAACCACGTGCGAGCCGCTCACCTGCAACTCATCAGCTCCCGGCTACTGAATACATCGGCTCCGGCACCGGCCCACGCTGCCACGTCGTCCGCAGGGGCCCTGCGGCCTGGGCCGGAGCAACCCCACACCCAGTCTGTTCCAATCAGGGGCTCGGGGCTGGGGTCCCGGGGCCTCGGCCACACACGCAGCCCTGCCGAAGTGGATGGGGGAGCGGGAGGACAGCCAGGCCTCGGCGTTTCCCAGGCTGGAGGGGCAGCTCGCTCGCTCCGGGGCCTATTTGTGGCTGGTATTGCCCAGGGAGCTCCCTTGGGCCATGCATCCCCCAGTGCAGATGCTGCCCTTGCTCTTGGCCCAGCTGTGGGTGCCAGTCACTTGGGGCATGGACACGCTGCCTTGCAGAGCTCTGGGCTGGAGCTGCGTGAGCTCGGATCCAGGCTAGGCATGGGCCCCCCCCCGGCCACCCACCCCTCTCCCCAGCCTGGGACCGGGACCAGGATGGGTTCTCGAGGCAAGGAGAAGCTGCCCATTTGACTCAGCCAGTTGTCGGGGCCTCCGCGCTGCCACGTGGCCCCCGCGGGCTATGAGAGCTGGAATCACTAGACAAGCGAGGAGGGGAGCAAAGCCAGAGAGATTCGCCCATCTGCATCCAGCCTGGAGACCGTGTCTGCCAGCTCCCGCAGCCGTGGGAACCGCCGCCTGCCGGCCCCCAGTCCAGCGGGCGGGCG
>NW_005842772.1:472766-481047 GCF_000455745.1 Alligator sinensis
CCACGGGGGCTGCTCTACACCCTTGATGTTAGTGTGTGTGTGTGTGTGTGTGTGTGTGAGATTGTGTCAGGGTGTATGCTAGTGTGTATATGCAAGGGCATGTGCTGGTCCATGTGTGCTAGGATGTGTGTTCACATGTTGTGTGCAAGAGTATGTACATGTCAAGGTATGTGTTTATGTGCAAGAGCATGTGCATGCCTGTATGTGTTAGGGTGTGCGTTTGTGTGTTTGTGTACGCGAGAGTATGTGCGTGTCCATGTGTGTCAGGGTGTGTGTTCGTGTGGGTAAGAGCAAGTCCATGTGCATGTGTGTCAGGGTGTGTGCAGGATGTGTGCAGGGCATGTGCCATTCACCGGGAGGAGCAGGCCCCAAAGCCCACCCTGCAGGGGAAGGCCGGATGCTGTTTCCACACCCTTGCTGGGACGCCCGCCGGGAGCCAGCAGCATCCACCTCTGCCCGGGGGCAGGCCTCACCACGGCACTGGAGCCAGCACAGGACAGCCCTTGCCAAGGCATGCCCGTGCCCCCAACTCCTTCAGCCCAACCTGCACGGCCACCACCCAGCCCCGTGTCCTGGCCAGCCATGGGCACCCAGCACAGCCTGCCCTCCCTGCCGCCTCCCGCCTGCCTCTGCCCACCCTGAGCCTGACACATGGTGCCCGGCAAGGCTGGGAGGACACGGCACTGGAAAGGCTGGAGCTCTGTGGCACAGTGGGCAGATATGGGCCTGGATGGACCAACCCCATTGCTGCGACACCCTCTGCCTCCCTGCGGGGTAGCGCTCACCAGACACCTACCAGCAGCTCCTCGGCCCCTGCCCCAGCCCCACCTCTGTCTCCTGGACTCAGAGCCCGGGCCTGGGCGAGCTGACCCACCACTCCCTTCTAGGGCTTTGCAATGGGTTGCAATGCTCTGGCCCTGGCAACCGGGCACCTAAAACCCCTGAGTCACTTTGGAAATCTGGCCCTGAGTCGGCCCAGCTGCCGGAGGGGAATTTTATGCTCGGTCTCATGGTCTGGCAGCAGGATGGACCTGGTTTCTGCCCATGCCCATGTCCACCACCACGGTCCCTCCTGGCAGGGATGGAGGCATCCTCCATGCAGCCCTCCACTCTGCTCAGCACCCAGCAGGAGGGTACATCTTATGCCACCGGCCCCCTGGCACTGCCCTGTGCATGCATCCCTGAGTGGACCCACAAGCAGGGCCTGGGCTTGCTCCTTGCTGCCTGCATCCCAGTGAGAGCCAGGGAGAGTGACGTGGGCCCAGGGCCGCAGGTGTCCTGGTGCCCCGAGGGCTGTAGAGATCATGCCGTGTAGCGTCCGTGCGTGCACCAGAAGCACCTAAGCCCTCTCCAGACACACACTGGACTCAGCCCTGCAGACACAGATGGGCCAAGCACTGCCCGCCAATGCCCCCTGGGCTGCAGGTTGGAGCAGGGGGCCGGGGAGCAGGACTCCTGGACTCCACCCAGGACAGCCGTGGGTGGGGAGGGGGCTGCCTTCCGGGACTCGCTGGGTCTCAGGGCAGTCTGCCTTGGGCAGCGGGGTTCCTCCATGCCCTGCGGGGAAAAGGCGCTGGGGTGAGACCACAACAAGGTCGTGCCCAGAACGTCTCCAGAGGGAACTCCCTGGATCGCTCCAGCGCCAGCCCTGTGAGCACCGTGGCAAGGAAACCCTGGCAGGGTGGGTGCCAGCCCAGGTAGGTGGGGCCGAGTGCTCCCGGGGCAGGGCGTTGGCCATGTACCTGCTGTACCACAGGCCCGTGCATCTTCCCCCCGTGCGGCAGGTAGCGTGTAAGCAGTTGCGTGAGTCAGCGTGGGCGGCCTGCCAAGGCACAGGGCACCGCTGGCACTGGGGCCCTGCTGATCTTCCCAGGCCCCAGACTTCCCCTCCATGCCCGCCGGGAGGAGGCACATCCTGCCCTGGCATGCCAGGGAACAACAGGGGTGGTCCAGCTGTGACCAGAGGGCGCAGGACATTGTGATGTGGTTGGGGAGGGGGCGGGTCTTTCCTGCCTTGAGCAGTGGCTGGGAGCTGCAGCTTTTGGGTGGCCTGTGTGAGACAAGCGGCTGGTGGAATGGAGGCATGGAGAGCTGAGTGACAGGGGCAAGGTCACACGGAGAGGCGGTGGCAGAGCTAGGGCTTGAGCCTTCCCCTCTTGAGTCATCCCCTGCCTTGGCCTGACTCCAAACTCCCCCCTTGGTGCTGGCTGGTGCATGAGCTGGCACTGACCCCCTGCACCTTGGCAGGGCAGAGCAGGCGCCCTGAGGGCTCCAGGCTGCAGGGTGGACATGGGGGAGGGTGATAATGAAGCTGCAGGAGGCAGCTGCTTCTGCAGCATCGCACGGCCCTGAACCTGGACAACGGCATCTCCTGGGTCTGTGTTGATGCTAGAACCAACCCTCCAAGCCCCTGCCGGCCCGGCCCGGCCCAGCCCAGACGTACTGCCTGTGGAGGCCAGCATCTCTCGGCTTTGGACAGCACAGAAGCCCATGTGATCCCAGGCGCTGGATCCCAATCCCACCCCGGAGAGCCTCCCCTTGCTCCATGGCAGGGCAGGGGCTGCCCGACATCGTCATCGGCTGCCCATGAAAGCCCACGAGAAAAAATCCATCAGACTCTTTATATGCCTGAAGAAGGGTGTGTGCACCCAAAAGCTTGCAAAGAACTATTTTTCCAACTATTTAGTTGGTCTAATAAAAGAGATCACTTTTACCCAAAAAACCTTGTCTGCCTAAAAAGCAACCCACAATTCACATGATGTCAGAAGCCCTGGGAGCTCGGTGGCAGCCACTGCGGGGACAGGCACGGCCGAGAGTCCAGGCAGGCGCAGAGACCCAGGCGGGTCCTCCTGTCCTGCCTGATGGACAGGATTCCTGGTTCTCAAGAGCTGCAGAGAATCAATGCCCCCAGGACTGCCGGGAGGCCATGACTTCAGTCCACGCAGGTGGCAGAGAAGGGGCTCAGCCCCCCCAGGAGGCCTTGCCCGCAGTCCCGGGGAGCAGACAGCACATCTTCCCACGGACGATGTGCCTTTGTCTCCCCACAGGCATGTGCACGGGCCCAGGGGCTGCACGGTGGGTTTGGAAAAGCAGCCTGGCCCTGGCGCAGGAATTCCTCCCCAGGCCGGCCCCGCTGTCCAGCCATCGATTCCTTTCCCAGGACTGATATTTTTCACGCCAGGAATTCATCTTGTTGGCAGCTCCGTGTCCAATCGCTCTCACCCTCCGCCCCCCGGTTGCGAGCCGGTGCAGCTCTCCTTGAGCAGCAATGCTGAGGTCAGCAGCAGGGCTCTGAGAAACGACCGGTTTTCCGCCAGGGGCCACGAGCTCCAGCCAAGGGGAAGGCAGCTTCAGGCGGCCAAAGGCAAGGCGGTGAAACCCTGCCCTCCCCCGGGGTGGCGGGACAGGTCTCCCGCGGCGGCTGGAGTGGCACAAACGGCCCTTGGTGCGGGGACGAAAGTTTTCCACCGACTGAGACATTCCAGGCGAGAGCAGAAAGGGAGTGGGCTGCTTTTCCCTGCTGGAGCATGCCTGGGCCGAGCAGGGTGGGGCTGTTTCCACACCGGAGGGGGCTCCGGGGCTCCCCTCCAGCCGGGTTTGACCCATTCTTCCCTTCCGCAGGCCGGGAATTTTCCCCTGTGCCGCCCCAGTGGGAGAGGAGCCCTGCACAGGCTGACGTGCGTGTGAGTTGTTGCCACATGGAGCCCGTGCAAAGGGGCAGCTTGGGGAATCCTCCGTGAGCTGGCCCACAGCATGCAGAGCCCTGCCCGTGCCTCAGTTTCCCCAGGTGCAACCCCCTCCCTGCTGCCTCTGCTCCATCCCAAGGCACGAGTGAAAACCAACACCCGGGGGCAGGAGACATGGAGAACCAGGGTCCCCTCAGGATATTTGATGCCATGGGGTTTTCCCACTGCTCCCTGCACCCCAGAGGCAGCTGCATTTGACACTGATGGGGTCCCTGGAAGCCCCAGGCATTGAGCCCGATGGCTTTGGGGCACAGGGGTGCTGCACCCTGGGGCAGGGGAGAATCTCCTTGTGCTGCTCCAAATGCACAGGACGAGACAGTCCCGTTCTCAGACAGGTCTGGGAAAGGAGAAGGGACCTGACTGAGGTCACAACTGCAAGTGGGTAGCGGAGGCAGGGAAACTGGGCATCTGAATCTCATCGCCGTGCCCTGTCTTGGAGCCAGGCCACCAGTGTCGGCGAGCTGCTGCGGAGACCATGCCGGCAGCACCCCTTCTCATGCTAACGGCTTTCCAGCCGTTCTCCCCAGCTCCTGCCGGGACCCCGCTCCTCCCAGCTGGGCCTGCTCGGGAATGACCAGTGCCTGCCCCGTGACCCCTCACGTCTGCTTCTGGGAAAGTTCAGCGAGGCCCCGCGGAGACACGCTCACACCGCCCGGAGCCAGAGCGGGGGCCGCGGGGCTGGGAGGCAGGGGTGGGGAAGGGAAAGCCCCACACGGCCAGAACAGATGTGTGCTCCCCCCAACTCCCTGCCCGGAAGCAGGACTCATCTCATTGCAGACCAGGGCCTTGCCTCGTGCGGCCTCCGCGGCCCTTGCTTGGCTCGAGCAGGGCTGTTCGTGACTTGGAGCCCATGGAGACACTGCAAAAGCGGGGATGGCGAGCAGAGTTCCCACAGGCCAAAAGAGCCGTCTCCACTGAAAGATGAGGGCAGATCGGGGGGTTATGCCCGCACCCGGGGCTTCGGGGCCTGGTGGACAGAAGGGCCCAAAGCTTTGCCCCCGCTGGGCTTTCCAGGCTGGCTCTGTGCTCCCAAGGTGCGGCACCAACAGCATCCCAGCGGAGAAGCCCCCTGCCATGCTCCAAGCCCAGACTCAGCCCGGGGGGAGCTTTTCCCTGGGCACACACAGCCCCTGCCTGGGGGCTGCCAGCAGCCCCGCGATGGAGAGCCAGCGTTGCCCCAGCTGTGCCCTGGCCGGAGCTGATCCCAGTGGCCTCTCCCTGCTCAGGGCTTGGGAACAGCTCGCCTGGCAGGGACGCAGCTCCGGGCACATTCTTCGCACGCCGTGTTTCCCAAAGCAACCAGGGCTCGGAGGGCTCGCGGGGGCCGGGCCTGGCTGGCTCTTTGCAGGCGGGGGCGGTTACGCACGGGGAAACACTTCCTGCTCACACACGGCCTGCGCCGCGTCTCCAGAGGGAGTGAAGGACATGTCTCCGCAGCTGAGCAGGAGCTCCTGTGCCCTGCATGTCCGCGCCCCCATCTCGCACCCGGGACCGGGGGCTTGGGCATGGCACGGCCGGCTGGGTGGGTGGGAGCAGAGAGCCCAGCCTGGATCTGCAGGGGCGGGGGGCTTCTCTGACTGCTGTCACCTGCTTTGGGAACCGTCTCTTTTCATGTGGGGACCCCCCCCGAAACACAGAGGCCACTCAGGCAGCTGCTCCTTCCGCAGGGGCCGGAGACGGGACTCCGGGATCCAGCTCAAAAGGCCTTTCCTCCACCCTTGCACATGCCTGTGTGTACACGCGTGTGCATGCATGTGTGTCTGCTTGACTCTCTCAGCTCTGCGTTTCAATGCAGCTTCCTCCTAACCCATGTTTCCATGAGGAGCCACCAAAACATAAGCTGAGCACGGGCCCTTGCCCAGGGTACCTCCTCAACCCTGATGCGCGAGGCCGGCCATGCCACCAGCTGCCCGACAGGCCACATGGAGAAACACACAACAGATTTCAAAACATAAATTAAAGCAAATTGCGTTTTTATATTGCAAATAAGGGCAGCCAGATCGTTTTTATTGCACAGCAGCCGTTAACGAAGTGCAGCTCCAAGCGCCTTAATTGCTCCAGGACTAAAGTTCAGTTTGTGTCTCCCGCACACCCGGGGAGCCGCCACGTGTCCTGGCTGTGCACCTGGCAGGGAGAGAGGAGAGGGGATGTGCGGGCACTGTCCAGGCAGAGGGAGAGCAGGACCCTGCGTAGGGGAGAGGTCCCACGGCTGAGGAACGCAGGGTCCTTGCAGCAAAGCAGACACTGAAACACCTGCCACAGTAAAGACACCCCCGGGAGGCTTTTCTGCATTCCTCAGCCTCCATCTTAGCGAGGGAAAGCCCTGCCAATGGGGGGGCTCAGCCCCATTTCACAGATGGGAGATGGAAGCAAAGGCAGCATGTCACAGGGAGGCAGCAACCAGCTGAGGCTCAGCCCCTCCGCTCCTGGTCCCACCCGAGGGCGGCATTCACAGAGCAGTAGCCCCTGCACACACACGCCTCCCCAGGGCAAAGCACGCTGCCGGGTGGGCACTGCAGCTTTCAGGGTCCCCTAACTGCCCAGCACAAAATGCCGCCAGCCTGGGAGGATGGAGTCTGTGCACAAGGAATAGGTCTTTCTGCGCAAGCCGTCCTGCCATGCAGCTATCCCAAAGCAGGACGTTCCCCCGTGCAGGTGCCTTGTTCCACACACCCACTCCCCGGAGCCACTGCTGGGTCTGCTAGCACGGGGTGAGGGCACTGGGCAGTGGGCACGGCTGCCCCGGGACTGACCGCAGCTGCTTCTGTGGTTCAGCTCTAAAAGCACAGCCCTCAGCTCCCCAAGGGAGACCCCAACCAGCTCCTCAAGGCAGGCCGGCCCAGCCCCCACTCTCCCAGGACTCCAGCTATGGGAGTGGGGCGGGGGGACTTTCTTAGCAAGCGAAGTCCATCCTGTGCAGACCAGAGGAAAGCCCCAGGGGCCAAGCCCTGCTCCTAGGGGGTGCATGTAAGTCCTGTTGGCCCACCACCTTTCTAACCCCATGGCTGCAGTGTCCAAACCCTAAGCAAAGAGGACCCGGGGCTGTGGGCAGTGCCTATCACCCTATACCCTGAGGGGCCCTGCACCTACCCTCAGCCTGGCACGGGTGTGGCTGGCTCAGCAGAGCAAGCAGCGGTGCAGGCATGGGTGGCAGGAAGGCTACAGCCAGCTACAAAGCCAGCTGGTCTAGGGGCACAAGGCAGAAGCCCAAGGACATGCACAGGGCGAAGCCGGCCCTGGCAGTCCTGTGCTCCCAGGCTCGCACCCGGGGGCTGTGGGCTCCATCCCGGGGTCTTCACAAGGTGGACCGGCCCCAGACTCAGGGCCACTCTGCCCAAGCTGTATTTCTTTGCCCAGGCATCTGGCCTTGGTCCCCACCTCACATGTGGCCCGCGTGTCCCGTGGGTGAGCCAGCTGCCAGGTCCCGGCCAGCCGGGCAGGCGTGCGCTGGGGGCCAAATTCCCACCAGAAATCCTCCAGGCCCATTGTGAAAACTCTCGGAGTATTTTTCCACCAAGTTCTGGCAACAGCCCCCCCTTTGCCCTCCCCCCACCTTCCTCCCCAGAAAAGCAAAGCAAACAAACAGCAGAAGCAGCAGCAGGGAGGGCGACACTCACAGGCCCAACCCCAGGGACAAAGGGATGGGACTAGGCTCGCCCGGGCTCCGGCCGCGCCTCCTCCATTGTGCACAATGAATGCCCTGGGCCAGCTGCGAAGACAAGTGGCAGCCACATAAGGAGGCGCTGTGCGGGCAAGGGGTCCAGCCCCCACCCTGAGGCAGGAGGCCCCAACTCTGCTCCAGGGAGACCCACGCTCCATGCCTGCAAGCCGGGGTCTCCCGCCAGCCTTGCCCAAGGCCCTGCGTGGCCAGGCCAGCAGCAACAGTGGGGCGGACTTGCAGCCTGGGCCTGGCCGGCTGGAGTTCTCAGGCCCTGGCGTGGTCCGAGCTGCTTCTGATTAAATCCTAATGATGGAAATTGCAGAGAAACCCGCAGCGCCCCCAGGGCCCTTTGTCCAGGGGCTTGGCTCTTCCTGGCGTGGGGGCAGCAAAACACCCTCCCTGCTCTAGGCCATCTCGTGTGCACCCAACCAGCCCCGAATAACCCGTGTAGGGGGTGGGGGGGAAGACCAGGGCAGGGGGGCTCCAGTCTGAAGGGAACAGGTGGGCACATGGGGCAACAGAGCTGCCACCCCCCGCGTGGACCTGGGCACGGATGGCCGCAGCCAGGCACTTTCTGCCCCAGAGCTGGGCAGGGATTGCCCTGGCCCGTGGGGGGGGGATGCTTCTCCCGGCTCTGCACCCGGTGAGGAATAAAGCAGCGGATCTGAAGCCCCAACAGAAGGGGCTTCAGTTTGGGGAGGCCCAGGATCTTGCTCCTGTGCGGGGGTCGCTGGACCCCTCCTCCGCCCCGGCCCTCCCGGCGGTGAAGCCCGCGGCCCTCCCGGGGGTGCACTGCGGTCCGCGGGCCCGATCCTGGGCCCGATCCTCCAAGGCCGGCACGGGACCGGGAGGCGCCGCTGTGCACGGCGGGGCT
>NW_005842772.1:481472-482538 GCF_000455745.1 Alligator sinensis
CCCCCCCCCCAGCCGCTTCCCCCGGCGCGGGCGCGGGCGCGGGCACGGAGCGGGCCCAGCCGCGCTGCTCGCTCCTCGGCTCCGGCGCGGCCGCACTGCTGTCTCGTAATCCGGTTCCTTGGCGCCGCTTCTCGTCTCCACGCACGGGCCTGCTTTGATTTTCCAATCGCCCTAGTTTTTGTTGGGCTTTTTTTATTGCCGATTTGAGGTTGTTTAGTGCTTGGCTTGGGCTTTGTGTTACAGCGAAAAATAAAACCCCAGGACAAAGACGGGACATTTCACTGTAACCTCGCTGATCACTACGGCACGACTACCGTCGTCCTCATTATTATCACCATTCTTGACACGACCATTAGTAATATTATCACTAGATACCACCGGTCAGATTGCCACGATGGGGGCTATCATTTATTATCATTGTTAATACAGCCACATCTCGAATATCGTCTAACTATTAAATAAGCTAGACTGGTCAAATATCGAACATGATCGAAATATTAAATATCTAGAATTGTTAAATCTCTGACCGTATCTAAATATTTAAATCTCTAGAACGGTCCAGGATTTAGATACTATTTGTCAAGTATCTAGCAGTATCTATACAGTGGACCTTTCTAGATACTTTGTATTTAGCTACTACTAGATATTTGACAAATCGTATCTAAAGAGTGGACCATTCTAGATACTAAATATATTTCGATACTATCGGAGATTTAACAATTCTAGATAGTTAATACCCAGTATTGTCAAACATGAGCTATTTGACGAATATGAGATGAGGATGTTAGACCGCAAGGTTGGATATTCATCTAAGTTCGCGTCCAATATTGTCATTAATATCGCCAATATCCCTATTTTATTTTTTCGGGGGCTTTTACTTCCAATCGGTTTGGGTTTTTTAAAGAAATAAAACCCGCAAAGCCCCGCGGGTGCTCGTGGCCGCCCGGCCGGGAGCGGGGCTGCTTTCGCTGCTCCATCGGGAAGCAGAAACCCTGCTCGGATGCCGGGGCGGCCTCGGACCAGACGAGCGCGGATCCATCCCGGCCGAGGCTCGGTCCCGCGGCTG
>NW_005842772.1:483341-496553 GCF_000455745.1 Alligator sinensis
TCCCCGCTGCTGCCATGTGCTCGCCGCGGCCCCTTCCCCCGCGCGGGCTGGGGCAGTGCTGGGGCCGGGGAGCAGAGGTCACCCGGGACCCCCGAGGTCATCTAGGATCTCCAGGAGGTGACCCAGGACCCCAGAGCTGGCCTAGGTTCCCCATGAGGTCACCTGTGACCCCAGAGGTCACCTATCCAACCCCCGAGGGCTGGTCATCTAGGCCAGTGGTTTTCAGCCACCCCCCGGGGGTCTGCAGACCCCTACGGCAAGGGGCTCTGGAGAGATGACTAGGATGGATCCAAAGTACATGCACGCCCACGCTGATGGTCCAAAGGGTCCATGCCTCCACTCAGCATTGTTTAGAGGTCCCCAAATGAGAAAAGGTTGAAAACTGCTAGTCTAGCCCAATCCCACGTGTTTTTTACCCAAACAACAAACAGGAGAAGCTGAGCCTTGGCACCGCTCTGCCCCATGCACCCCCAGCTGTTTCGGCTTGGAGGGAATCCGGGTGTGTGTGTCCCTTCCTTTCTCCTGTTCCAGGCTAGGCATCCCTGGTTGGATTTGTAGTAAGGGGAGGTACCAAGTTTCCTGAGGCCAGGCCCGCTCCTTAAATTGACAGCGCCTCTTGGGGAAAAAAAAAAAGAAATCTCTCCCTCGTGTTACTAATAACGTGGATGATTAAAACTGAAAGCATTTTCAGCCTGTAATTTACTTTTCAGCTGTAATGCTCTTTGTCCAGGCTGAGAGACTTGGGCAAAAAAAAAAAAAAAGCCCCGACACTACAATAGCACAGTCAGCTTCACTTTGTTCCTAGTCAGTTGGGTTGCAGGGCCCTGCCATCCTGTTGCAATTTCTGG
Organism: Alligator sinensis; assembly: GCF_000455745.1. Taxonomy (NCBI): domain Eukaryota; kingdom Metazoa; phylum Chordata; order Crocodylia; family Alligatoridae; genus Alligator; species Alligator sinensis. The sequence continues at coordinate 484,190 of NW_005842772.1, forward strand.
GTAGCAAACACGGAAGGGGAAGGTTTACATCCAAAGCAATCAAGGGCTCTAATGGGAACGTGCTTGAACAGTCCTGGAACATTTCTATTCGCATCAGGGGTTGTCACAAAAAAACCCAAGCCCCAGAAAAGATGAAGTGAATCTGAACTTCTGCTGCCTCAGTCGATTCCGAGGCTCTCCGAAGGGCAGTGCAGATGCAAAGCTGCTCTCTTCTTCCGCAGGGCTGGCCTTCCCCTCTGCTCTGCCCTGGGTTTTATGCATTTATGGATAAATGCATTTTATGGACTGACGGCCTCTGGAGACGGAGCACTTCCAACGGTTGCAGCACCAGCAGCAGCTCCAAAGCGCCTTCGCTGCAGCCGGCAGAAACCGGGTCCGCATCGACTGCGTTTCCAAATTCCCTTCCTCTGGGACGGGCTGGAGCTGGCTGACTTCACTGCTCCCTACCAGCACTGCTAGCCTCTGCTCTGCTCTGCTCCGCTCCATTTAGGGCTCGGGTTTCCCCTGTGTGCAGAAGCAGGATGCTTTGTGGCTTTGCTCTGCAGCTGGTTTCTAACACGGCTGGGGTTTCCAGCGAAAGCTGAGCGTGGCTTTAAACAACTGTTGTTATTTATCCCGGTGTTGAACGACAAGCCCGTGCCTCGCTCGCACCGCGCGGCGTGGAGGCCGCGCTGTGAAGACAAATAATTAAGGCTAATCGTAGTAATAATGACCTTTGCCATATCTGACGTGCCTCCTGCAAGGCAATCCGAGGCGGCTGCCAGGGCCGGGTCCCTCCGGGGGCTGGGCTGGGAGCCAGCTGTGTCATTCTGGAGCTGGGGAGGGCTGAGCGGGACCATGTGCTGGGCACCAGATGCGAGACGCTGTTGTGGAGAAAGCAGCAAACCCCAGGCAGGCTGCACTTGGAGATTTTGCAACCGGGGGCAGGTTGTTCCTGCTCTGACTTCCCGGCCTTTGCACGGGGCCCTTTTCCTGGAGCTCCAGGTGCACGCCGAGCTGGGTGTGGCTGGGATGCCTGTGCAATGGGAAAGGAGCGTGGGAGCCAGGGCAGGCCTGGGTGCAAGCCCAGCGCTCCCTTGCACGGGGGTGAGCAGCCCAGCGCATGGTACGGACAAGCCTCTGCCTCCCTGAGCAGCTGCGCCTGTGACGTGGCTCCCCTCTGGCAGCAGCATATGGGCCCCAGCCAGCCAGGGACCAGCTCGAAAGGGAAAGCGTATTCAAGCAAGTGGCCCTGGGGGCCAAAGAGCTGTCTCTGCCCAGCGCCGTGCATGGAGGCAACAGGCCGGCCTGCACAGGAAGGGGCAGTTTCGGTGAACCCCCTTGCCCCATCAGGAGCCCTCTGGCTACTACCCATGCTCTTTTTGCCCTGAGGTTGGGAGCTCGCCCCAGGCTGGGGCTGTTGCTCAGGCCCTGGCTGTGGGACTCAGTCCAACAGGCTATCCTTACTCTGCCACTGACTTCCTGCTGTGACCTGGGGCAAGTCCCTTCACCTCTGCCGCAGCTCCTCCTCTGCATGGTGGGAGCCTTTCCCTTGGTCCTAGGGGTGCGGCTAGAGTAGAAACCTTGAGGCCGGGGGCAGGCAGGGGCTGTGCTCAAGCAGGAGACTAGCCTTTACTTTTCCCCTTGCAAAAGGAGGGGAAAGTCTGAAGACAACCTGGGCACCAGGCCGCGTTGGCAAGCAGAGCTGAGTGGCCGGGACGGGTGGGGGATGCCACAGGAGCCGGCAAACAAAGGAGTGACTGTCAGCAGTCAAACAGAAGCCCCCCACAACTCCCTTCCTCCCCTCCGTGGGCGCCATGTCCGGGCTGGACCCAGGGCTGAGACCTGATTGCTTTTACAGCAAGTGACAGGGCTGGTGCCCCCAGATGCCGCGGGGTTGGCAGGGGGGAGGCTTCCCCAGTCCTCCCTGGCCTCTGGGTGCCCAGTGCAGCCCTGGCTGCAGTCGCAGAGGCAGGCAGAAGACTTCCTTCCTCGTCTAGGTCCTATCCTCGCGCTCTATGCAGCCGGGATGCCTGCCCTGGCTCCCACGCTCACTTCCCGTTGCACAGGCATCCCCTCCACGGCCCCATAACTCACCAGCAATGCCCAGGCAAAGCCTAAACCCTGCCTACAAGAAGGGGCTGGGGCTCCCCAGTGCCAACCCCAGCCAGGTGGCTCCTGGCATGGCCCAGGCCCCTTCGGATGTGCTGCAGCCTCTGCCAGAGCCCATCAGCTGTGCCAGCGGGGCAGTGGAGCGGGGCGTGAGTGGCACATGAATGGGGCCCCAGCCCCAGTGCCACCCAGCTCCAGCTCTCGTTAATCACCTCGGAAAAAAACACTGCAATTTCCCCAAATCGGAGCAATTTCCCCAAATGAGCCGCGACTTTGTAGTGGTGCCCCCAGCCGTCCTAAGCTTCCCCTGCCTGATGGATGGCAGGGAGATGCCTGCCCTGCCAGCCAGAGACAGGCAGGGCGTGCAGCTCAGACCAGGCTGGCTGGCACAGACCCAGGGAAACCCGTTCAGTGCTGGCACTCACCGGCCCTTTGGCTGCTGCTTTGGCTCTAGGAAAGGGCCTTTTCCTCTGTCACTTAGCTGGGAAGAGGGCCGGGCCCCGCTCTACAGTGCTGGGGCGAGTGTGCTCGGCATTGCCCACAGCCCACAGAGACCTGGCCACGGGCGCTGCCTCCCCTGGGTAGGGGCTCGGGGGATCTCGGGCTGGAGCCTCCTGGGGCTGGAGGAGCCCTGACAAAAAAGACCATCATGAGACACCTCGGGACAGGGAGCACCTTCCTCCCCCCCGCGGGAAGCGCCTGCCACACAGGCCCCCTTTGTTGTCCCGTTTCCTGCCCCCTCTTCCTCCCACCCCCCCAGCTGGGAGCCAGAGCTGATCTCTCCACTGCCCTCGCAAACAATCGGGGGCTTTCAGCAGCCACGCAGGAGGGGAAAGGCACTGAGCTCAGCTGCTCCTTCAGTCTCACTGCTTCCCCAGCCGGCTGCTCCAAACGCCCCCGCTGCTAGGCCTGGCCAGGCTAGGCTGGCTGCCCTTTGCTCAGGCCCTCCTCCTGAGCCCCTGCAAGGGACACAGCCGGGAACAAACCCCGGCCTGGGTAGAGGAAGAGCCCCAGAGCCGTCTGGCCAGCTCCAGTCCTTGTCCTGCCCCACGGAGCTATTGTCCTTTGGGGAGCTGGGATCAGGCCCCTGTCCAACGCTGGCTTGCCCCTGCCCGTGACCTCTGCAGTGGCCTTGGTGGCACCGACTGGTCAACCTCCTCCTGGCTCTGGCCAAGCTGGTTATCTGGCTATCCAGGAAGGAGGCTCTGGCCGGGAAGGCTCCCGGTCACCTCGGGGCGTTTTTCCTTGGTGTCCTTCGCGCGCGTCTCCGGGCAGAGCACCACTGGGCAGTGGCCGCCGGCAAGCTCAAGCAGTTTGTCAGCCGGTGGGAGCTGTTCGGGGTGCTCTGCTCACTGACCCCCGGGGGAGCACTTGTTTTGAACCTTTGACCCCGCACGCACACCCTGTTTTCTTTTGAGTTGTCCCACGTAATATTTAGGTAACTTTCGGGAGCCCAGCCGCCCAATTTTTGATTGAGTGGCGGCCCCCGGTTGATTTTTTTAAAGTTCCAAGTCACCTGTCTGGTCACCAGCCGGACGCCGGTACCACCATTGGCCACCCGACCGGGGTGGCCCAAAGATCCATTGGACTTACTTCGGCCATCAATAGTACCTCTGCAGTGGCTGTTACGCTGTTCCCAGAGACCCCTTGCCCAGGCTGCTGCCCAGAGCCCAAGGCACTGCAGCATGCAGGCTGGGGGGTGCACTGCACTTGGAGGTCCCACCTGGGTCTGATGGGAGGTGGGGGCGGAAGGGGGTCACTGCTGCAAGATGCATGGGGCAGCTTTCCATGCATGTGGCCCTGGGGCCTGATGTGCTGGGTGCCTGCAGCAGCCCAGCTCTGGCCCGTGTGCTCCCTGCGGGCTCCCAGTGGCTGCAGCCAGGAGAGGGGTGGGAAGGGGGGCTTCCCCTGCGAAGCACCCCCGCTCCGTTCCCTCGGTCAGGGCTCCCTGCCCAGCTGGCGCACGCGGCACCGCCGGCTTGATGACTGTCACCACGGCAAAGGGCCTGGTCTGTAACTGCAGCTCCCTGCTCCGCGCGGCCACGGGCAGGTTAATTGGACGTCCGTCAGCAAGGGCTTGGAAGCAGCCGTGTGAACCCTCCCGCCGGAGGATGCCTGGGGTGTGAGTCAGCGCCGGGGGAATCCAGCGCCGCACAGGGGCATGGGGATATATATATCACCTCGCCGCGGCTCGGGAGCCCCCAGCGCTCGAGCCAGGCAGCAGCATCCTGGAGCTGGCGGCCGCGGGCAGGGAGCGGGGAAAGGGCAGAGCCATGGGAAGGTGCAAGGGGTGGAAAGCACCTGCAAGGCTTGGGCCCCCCCACCCTGGCTCCAGCCTGGTGTAGGCTCTGGGGTGTTGGCCAGCCAGAGCCCCACGGTTGCCAGGTCAGGCCTAGCCAAAGGTGCCCCCCGAATGGGGTCAGATGCCCCAGGGGGCAGGCACTGCACCTGCCACACAGCAGCTCCCTCTCTCTCTCCTCCTCACCCCCTTCCTCCCTGCACCCCCTTTCTCCTCTTACCCTCACCCCTGCCTCAGCCCCTGCCTCTTTCCGGGGGCTCCCTGGTCTCCAGCAGGCTCCTTGGGGTTGGCAAGACCCATGGGGCAGGGAGCTGGCTGCTCGGGCCTGAACAGCCCCAGGGAAGCTTGATCCTATGGGAGAGGCAGAAGCTGCAGCCAGAGCGCTGCGGCCCCCCCCCCCCGCCCCACCACCGCCCCTCGACCCCCTGCCTTGTTGCAACCCCCTCCTCCCAGCACCTGAGACTGACCAGCTGGAGGGTACCTGCAGCTGAGACCGGAGCCGGTGGCACCAACGGGGCCCTCCAACCTGCTCTCCCAGACCCGCCACAAGCTGCCAGCCTGTCTGCAAGGCACAGCTCCCCGCTGGGAGGCACATCGGTGACTCGGGAGGCAGCGTGAGAGCGCAAGGGGGGTCTCCAAGCCCCAAGGAAAGTTTCCTCCTGTGGGGTCAGACCCACCGAGCATGGTGCAGGCTTGGTCCCTGTGTCTCGGCAAGTTAAGCCCGTGACATGGCTCTGACATGCGTGACAATGAGAGTCAGCCTTGCTGAGGCTGCCCCGAAGGAGGTGACCTCTGACCCTACCGGAGGTCGCATCTCATTAAAAGCCAATCGGTCCACAGCACTATCGATGGGCTCTGATGGGCGCAATTAAAGCTGAATTGGAGACCCGGAGCCGTGGCCTCTCTGCGCCATTACCCGGCAGTCAGCAGAGACCAGGGCATAAAGGGGAGACGTTTCACCCCCGCCTTGGCCTGATGACAAGGAGGGGGGTGACAGAGGGAGACCCATGGCCCACGGCTTGCGACACAAGATGGTGGGAGAGGAGAGAGGGTGTCCAGGAAAGACACCAGGTGCTCCCCACCCAGCCTTGGGCAGAGAGGAGAGGAGGCTCCGTTTTCCCAAGGTTATGGTCAAGGTGGGGAGAGGAGAAGTGTCACGGTGATGATGACATCCTCTGGAGGCCACATCTCATCACAGTGACATCACAGCCTATCTAGCCAATATCAGCGCAGCATGCCGGGGACTTCAGCCACTCTTGGGAGTGAGGCCTTGTGACATCAGGGAGGGGGTCAGAAGAGACCCCCCTGGGTTCAAAATGCCCCTTCCCGGGTGACGTTGCTCCTCTAAAGAAGCCCCTGCTGGAAATCTTCCCTGTTTCAGAAAGCTGCTCCACGCAGCGGCTCCCGTCAATGCTGGCTCCGGCCTGGGCTCGCAGAGGAGGTGGGATCCAGCTCCTGGCCCCCGCGTGGCCGAGCAGCAATATCATTTCCTGGGACAGGGCTTCACACGCGCCAACCTGTCCTGGGCGCCTCTGCTGCTGGGACCGCATCTCACAGCCTCGGGCCCCAGAGACACGGTGTGCCCACCCCTGCCAGCCCCCAGCCCTAGGCACATCCACATGCCCCGAGTAGAGGATGAAGGCCTGGGCCCTGGCTCTGGTGGCTTCATTTATGTGCCTGGGGGTGGGGAACCTGGGGCTCCCAACCTGCCCACGTCAGTAAACCCTGTTGGGTGAGGGCAGGCCGGGCACGGGGCTACCTGCAGCCACATGGCAAGTTCCTGCCATCTGAAGTGAACTCTTGGCTATGGAGGTGAAGGTCAACATCATTTTTACCTCTCCAGGCCAGCCCTGCTCTTGTGCTTGACTTTGCAAATCCCCTGCTGAGCTCCACCGGTGCATCTGCCAGCCAAGAGCCTTGTGCATCACCAAGGGCCAGCTGAGGATGTCCAGCCATGTCCTAACACTGCAGCCGGGGTTCTGTGGGGGTCGCGCTGCCTCTGATGCAGAGCCCCAGGCATGGCTGATATTCCTGCCCATCGTGGGGTGTCATAGCTGCGCCTCTGTGCTGAGCCTCCCCGTGGCGGGATCCCCTGAGCATCTGCGGAGATGGACTCTGGGCTTGTTACCAGCATCACTCAAGTCAAGACAGCCCCGAGGAAGGAGCACGGCGAAGCCCAGCACTTGCTGCCGGTCACTCAGGTGCTCTGGGAACTTAGCTACCAAACAGCCCTGGGGGAGACCGCGGGTGCTGCCAGATGCTGCGTCCATTACTCTGACAGTGCCCTGATGCAGGCAGGCAACTGTCCGGGCCCTGATGGGCTAGCACAAAGGCAGTCGGTGCCTCCCATGTGCCCCTGAGGTCGCTATCTGTGGCATCACCCTGCTCCTGCTGCCCCATGAGCATGGATGCCCTGGGAGAGCAGGAAGAGCTGAGATCAGATGAACGAACGGGTTCAGCAAAGCCCTCAGCACGGGTCTTCTGACGGGAGCCATGGAGCTGCTCGGCTGCACGTGGGCCAGAGAGAGGTGACGTTTCCACGCCCAGGTGAGTGTGATGGGGGAACTTGCCATCACGGCTCTAAGGATGCAGCTTGGGCTGGGAGCACTGCTTCCCTTGGCCTGGCGAATCCTGAATGAGAGGAGCCGGCACAAAACGATCCGTGCTAGGGGCTGCAATGGGGCAGGGGGCCAGACACAGCGGGAAGATTTCTCTGCCGGGGACCCCCACCCACGAGCTCCTGGCCAACCTTCCAGCAAGCCTGCAAGCCTGAGGCTGGGGAGTGAGCACAGAAAGGGGCTGGGCACAGGCCCCGCAGCAGCTCTGGGCTCCTTGCCCAACGTCTGCCCTGCAGCAGGAAGAAACTCAGCGCACAGCACTTTGCCTCTTCTCCGGCTGCAGTTGGTGTGACCGGGCCCAGAGCCAGCAGGGCAGGGCAGGGCGGCTACCGGATGCACGGAGGATTCCTCTCCCGTCCCCCGGGGGCAGGGGTGTGACACCTCCCCCGTGCTTCCTGCCCACTGCACGCCCGGAGAGCCGGGATCAGGATGAGTGGGTCGGCCGCCTTCCCCTGCAGCTGTGCTGGGAATCCATCACCACTCCTGGGCACACGTGGTCCAGGCCTGCAGACCTCCCTCCGCCTCTGCTGGCATGGCCCGGGGACCGGTGTCTAGGCAGAACTGGCCCCCTTGAGCCTGCCTCTCAGTCTCTGAAGGCCTTGTACTGTGGCACTGTAGATGGCTCCCCCAGTACAGGGGGCCCTTAACCGGTGAGTAACCAGCACAGCCACCAGCCGGAGGATCCCAGCACCCGGCAGAGGCTCTCATGGGCGTATGCGAGTGCTGGATGATGGGGCAAGCTCTGACCTCAGCCATCGGAGAGGGGCATGACCTGGCACTGGGCTTGTCAGCTCTGCAGGCCTGGGGCTGGGCTGTCTCTTCGCATGCATCTGCAGCACCGAGCACACAGGGCCGGCCCTGATTGGCAGCACAGAATCCATGCAAACGGCATGCAAAGCTCACGCATTAGGCAAATACATGGATTGGGTGGCAGCCTGCAGCCCAGCTGCCCTGAGGACATGGGTGCAAGGCCTCTGCTCTGAGGAACTGGCAGGGAGGACATAGATGGCAGAGTCCCTGCCCCTCCTGGCTACCTTCATCCCTATGGTGCCAGCTACAGGCCAGGCCTGGTGGGCCAAGGGCAGGCAGGTGGGGAGCTGGCGATGAGCAGGGGGAGGGCAGAGCTTCCCCTGGGGCCTTGTCTCTGGTGGGGGGAAGCTCAGGGCACCTGCTCTGTGTCACCCTGCAGTGGGGAGACTGGAGTGTTTGCTGTCAATGGGGACTTGGGGCTGGGGTCAGCTCGGGGCTGCTCCAGGCCAGCACGGAGGTGCTGGGCCAGGCTCACCATGAAGAGGGCACTGCGGCTTGGCGCAGGCAGAGACAGGGCTGGACACGATACGCCCCTGCTCCCAGCCCCACACCACCCATCAGAGCCAGAGGAAATCCCTGCTGCTCTGCCGGCTGGATCTCCCGCTGCTGCCGGCACATGGCCCACAGGGCTGCGGGCACCCAGCGGGGCACAGACGGGCTAGGCCATGCATCTCCATAGCTCAGGGGGTGTGGAAGCTACTGGCTCCTCTTCTGTCTTTAGGGGAGGACAGAGACAAGTTCAGGCCTCAGAGATGCCCGGTGCTGCAGCCTTCCCGTCGGGCACCATCACACCCTCCAACTCCCTGCAGCAAGGGGCCTGTGCCCAGCTGCAGGCCTGGCATCGACTTCCGGGTCAGAGCAGGTGTCGCAGAGGCGGCAGGAGGCAGCACAGCCTCCTCCCTGCTCCGGGGCCCATGGCTCGGCTTGCAAATGAAAGGGCCTGAGCTGAAACAGCGACTCAGGGATGTTCTCGCTCTGGGCCGCAGCTTGGCCTCACTGTAAGGCACGAGGCAGAGCCAAGCCAGGCAGCCAGGAGCGGGGGCGCCGGCAAGGGCTGGCAGCGGCTCTGGGCTCATTTCTTTAATGCCGACCAAGTTTGCTGTCACCTCGCTGTCCTGATTCAGCACTTCTGCCGCCTGCAATTTACAGCCAGGCACAAGGAGGGGGCAGGAGGCTTCTGCAGGACGCCCGAGACCTCCGCTCGGAGATGAGTGATACCCTCTGTGCTCAGACAGGTGCGAGGCCCAGGAGCCAGCCGGACCCTGCTCCATCTGGACGGGCTATTTCAGCCACCCCGCTACTTCCACCGGCTCCCTTGGCCCCACACTTTTAGTGTCGGCTATGATGACAGGCTGCGGCGGTGCAGAAGCAGGGCTGGGCTCGTCGTGTTCTTGGCTTTGCCACGTGCATCGTTCCCCATCACTGCCCGCTAATAGCCGCAGCTCCAGCTCGTGCCTGGGAGCCCTGAAAGGATCCGGGAGTTCCTGCTGTACCATGTGAGGCTCCACCGGCCACGCGGGCTCCAGCCCTGGGTAATGCCGCACCATAAAGAAAAGTCTCACATTAACGACTTTTGTCACCAGAGTCATTAACATAATAGGGCTTCCACATCAAAATTGAATATTAATGCCAGGCCGGGCCGAGGCAGTAAGACGGATAATTGCTCTAATACATTTTCCAGTAGGATTTTCACATCGCGGTAGCGACTGCATTAGCAAAACCGATTATTAGCACAGCAGATACAGTGGTGCGGGCTCAGAGTAGCTAAGTTGGCTCCTTCTTTCCTCCAGACCACAGGCCAAGCTGCTGGTCTCTGCCTTTCCCTCCCCGCTGCCACCACCCTCCCACTCAGCCTGAAGGATGGGGCCTGTCCGGAAGCCATAGGCAGCAGACACCCCGTTGGGAGGGCTTCTGGGTAATGACCCGACTGGGGGCCCAATCCCAGATCCCGAGACTGCTGGGGTCAGGGGCCTTCCATGGACATTGGACCCGGTCCCCCACCGCGTTACAACCGTGGGCCACAGGGGCTTCCCTCGCCTTTGCGAGGCTCCTGCAGCTGTCCTGGGTCTGGGCAGTCTGACTGCCAGTGGGGGATATCAGTGGGCACCTGGCTGCCCTGAACAGCTGGGCTTTCCAGTGCATCCCCCCTTGGCTCTGGGGAGGGGCGAACGGCCTGCCAATAATGTCCATCATTGCCACGGGACATGGCAGCAAAACCAGCACCGTGTCCTTCCCCAGTGAGTCAGTCCAGCCACCCCCGGAGAGCTCTGAGCCCGAGGCAGGCAGCTGCATGCAAAACCAGAGCCAGGGTCCCGAGATCCAGCTCTGTGCAAGCCCCTGCCCTCCTCCTTAGCCCTGGGGCATGCTGTTCCCCAGAGGGGGGAATCTGCAAAGCCGCAGATCGGCAACACGCCACTTCGCTGGCACCAGCACTTGGGACCCTGGCCAGGTCTGGCCGCAGTGTCTTTTCCCTCTGTCAGCTCCAGCAAGCACCCGGCAGGTCCCCTACTGCAAGCCTCACAGTGGGTCTAAGGCCCTGCCAGAGGCATGTGCTCTTGTCTTGGCCCCTGCTCTCCTGGGGCTCGTAATGCCCTTCCTGTCCCCCACTCCTAAACGGCAGCAGAATACAGGGCATGGCTGTGGGGCATGCACAGATGTGGGGTGCAGGAGACATGGGGGGAGGACAGAGGGAGAGAGCAAACTGCCATGCAGGCCCCAGGCTGGAGGCTGCTCCCTGCATGGGCCTTGCCTGAGTGCAGGGCTGCGGGTGGGAGAAGGAAAGGAAGAGGTGCGTGAAGCCAGCTCAGGGGCGCAGCCGGGGACCGTGCCAGGAGCCAAGGTCTGAGCTGCACTGCACAGACAGACGACGGCCGTCCATAATAAGCGCCCCGATGACCATGGATACCCTTGGAATGGGACTAATCAGCTTGGCAGGAGAGCAGCGGGAAGGAATCTGCTCTCCCCCGGGCTGGCAGAGGGATCCAATTGCATCGCAGGGTTACATATTTTGCATACTAATCTGATGACTGGCACATAGTTACTGTCACCCGAATCACTGTCCGTGCCACCCCCCTCCCCACCCCATCTCCGAGCCGCGCCGCGTGGCCTCCGAGCAAAGCAACCCGGCCTTGTTCCTCTGTTTGCAAATACGACCCTTGATCGCAGATAGCCCCGTGACACCACGATAAAATGCATTCAGCGTGCAAAGCCTGAGCCCAAGGGAGGCTGCACTGCCAGCAGCCTTGCCCTGCCCTGCCTTGCCCCAGTTCTTTGTGAGACAGTGGGCTGGGCTGGGCCTTGCAATGTGCTGGGGTCCCTGGGAGGCACCCAGGCTTGGGCATGCTCTCGTTGTGTCCCTTTCGGCCTGCACGATCCCCATCGTGCAGGCCGGGTCTCCCCTGGCCAGCTGGCTTTGCAGCTACTGCCCTGGGCTGGAAGTTCCTGGGGGAAAGCAGAAGTTTCCGCTCATCTCTGAAAACCCCCTTGAGCCTCGTGGTGGGAAATCTGAGGGAGGCACTGCTGATTCCCAGCTCCTGCAAAGAGGCAAAATAATAAACAATCTCGCCGCGAAGGAATCCAGGGGGCGGCCGCCCCTCTCGCCCCATCAGCGGTACATGGTACCAGGTCCACTGGGCTTTGGGGGGACTAGCCCGCGGGATGGAGACACAGCCAGGGAGCTCTGGTGCTGGCCCTGCCTCCCCACAAAGCGCCACAAAATTCTTGCCAAGAAGCCAGTGACTGGAAGCAGCGTTGGGAGAGGTTTAACGGGGCTTGTGCACAAGCCAAGGAGAAGCAGGAAGGTGCTGCAGTGCCTGTCTGCCCCCTGGGAGCTCCACACTGCCAGGGAGAGGTCCCCGCCGTGAAGAGACTGCAGTCGGCTATGTCCCACTTCCACATCCACCTGTGCGTGAAGACCCCACCGACGCCGTGCCTGGGGTCGGACTCCGCTCACCCCAGTATTCCTCCCTTGTTTTCAAGGTGCTGCTGGTCGACATCGGCACAAGGGAGGTCAGAACAGGCCCTTCCTCTGAGCCACCCTCACACGCCAACCCCTGCACAAGTCTGCCCTCCTGGGGAGGGCTCCAGAGTCCAGCTTGTGGGATTCCCTGCGCCAGGGTCTCCTCTGTGACCTGTCTGCCTGCTTCCTTGTGAGCGCAGTGGGCCGTGGTGGCAGCTTCCCAGCACTAGGTGAGGAAAAAAAAATCCTATTTAAAAAAAAAAAAATTCAAACAAAGCAGAACCAAGCCAGGATCTCCATGGGCCCTGGAGCAGCCCCACCACCACTGGCCACAGAGGCCCAGCAGATAACCTTGCTCCCACCCCGGACTCAGGGCTCTGCCCCAGCCTGTCCCTCGGAAGGGTGCTCAGGGTCCCCGGGGCTGCCTGGGGGGCCAGGTGGAACCCCATCCCCCGTCCCCTTACCTCCCAGGGCCCGGGGGTGGCGCCAGCCCCTGGGGGCACGGGCAGCGCCCAGCCCCGGGGAGGATGCTCCCGTACTGCCCGGACTGGCGCGCACGTGGAGCCCTCCCCGGCGGCCCCGGCCCCG
>NW_005842772.1:497713-499108 GCF_000455745.1 Alligator sinensis
CGCTGCCTCCGGCCGGGCCCTGCTCCGCAGCGGGGCGCGGACACGGAGCTGGGGGGTGCTGCACCCGCGCACCCCAGACCCGCACACGCACACTCGCCCTAATGATCACTTCGGGCTCCGTTCGCAAATGCTCTGCCCATTGGGCGCGCTGCAGACGCTCCTCTCCGCTGCCCGCCCGCCAGCTGCACGGAGCCTGGCACTAATTACGTGTTTATCAAAACACGCACCCTTTTGACATGTCACAACATGATCTCTCGTGCGAGCGGTTTCCCCCAAACCTGGCGGGGGCTGAGGTTGTCTCGCCTGCGGGGGGTGCGGGGTGGCAGGCGGGGAAGGCAGCGCAGCAGAGCTGGGGTGCGGGGGTGCCGTGAGGTCCCTTTCTCTTCTCTCCTGCCCCGCACAGGGTGCATCGGAGCCCCGCAGGGTGCAGCCCCCACCCCGCCCGGTGCCTCCCGGGCCTCGGTGAGCCCCCCCCATGTGTGGCTCTTCCTTTTCATCCTCGCTCGGAAAAATGCAGCATGGAGGAGGCAGCGACTGGAGAGTTGCTTTCATGCCGCGCAGCCGGGAGCCCCTCACTCAGCTCGGCCTCAGCGGCCCTTTCGGGGTATATTGAGCTGCTCCGCGTGGAGCAGGGCACTCCGGGAACGGAGCCCCCCCCCGCAGCGCCCTTCAGCCCTGCCCCTCCCTGCCGCCTGGCCAGCCGGGGCTGGCGGAGAGCGCCTAACGCGCGTTATGGTACGTGTGTGCGCGCCGCAGTCCGGGCCGGGAGCCGGGGACCGCGTTCCGGGCCCGGCGCGGGGGCTGCCTGTCCGGCTCTATAAACTTTATCCATGCAGATTTATTTGATTAACAAATTTGTCAGTCTCCCGTAGCGAGTAGGGGGCGGGGGCTCCCGGGCCGGGGCCGGGGGGTCCTGGCTGCTTTGTCTGCCTGTTTGCGGAGAGCCCGGCCCAGCAGCGGAGGCCGGGCGCGGGCCCCGCACAGCCCCCGGGCGGCCCGGCTTCCCAGCGGGCCCTGCCCAGCGCCTTTCCACCCTGCAGATTTTGCTTTATCATCACCCGCTCCCCCCTCCCCGGTCTCGGTGGCAACAGGACCACTCTAAGAGGCCCCATAAATAATGCAGCAGCGCGAGTTCTTCAGGCTTTAATCTGTTTGCATTTAGAGCAAGGGGCGGAGGCGGCCGGGGGGGTTCACAGTGGCTCTTTCCGGAGAAGGTGCCAGGGGCTGGGGGAGGGGGTTGCAGGCCGCAGCCCCGGGTGAGGATGCGGAATTCACCTGAGCCTGGGAGCAGGGGATTGCTGAGGGTGGTGGGGGGCAATTCATGAGACGGGGCCGTGCCCCCCCCCTCCCTCTCGGGCCGAGCCGCACCTGGCTTGCCCCCGGGCTGGGGGCTTG
>NW_005842772.1:499268-501078 GCF_000455745.1 Alligator sinensis
CCCGCCCCCGCCCTCCCGGGCCTGCCCCACGTCCATCCCCCGGGGTGGAGGCAGCTCGGCTCCGTCCCCCGGGGCCCGACCGCGCCGTCCGTCTGCGGGAGGGAGGGAGGGAGGGGACGGCGGACACACACATGCTTGCAGGGAGCTATCTCGGGCTCTGTGCGAGCCGTGTCAATATTTATTCCTGGGTGCATTATCTTCGCTCTCTTGTGCAGAGGAAGTCGGAGATACCAGGACTCCGTCCCTGCTCAATTCAAAACATTTCTTCGGGCCGGGCGGTTCAAAAATAGGAAGTGAGTGAAGCCTGGGCTCGGGCGGGAGCGGGTTGCCCCTCTAACCGCCCCTAGCAGCTCCCTTTCCTCCGGGAGGATTAGCAAGCGAACTAGGTTGTTTTTTTTTTGTCTTAACCCCCCCTTAATACTGTGAAAGTGAGCAAGCAAACTCCACTGGTCATATGCCAGCAGTCCTCTGTTTTATACACTAGGCCTGTCTGCAGTTATTTGCTGTAACAACTGTTTTGAAACAATAAAAAAAAAGTAAAAAAAAAAAAAAAAAAAAAAAAGGATAAAAAGGGGCCGTGTTTAAAAGGAGAAAGAAGAGGCAGGAGCCGGGAGAGATGGTGCGTGTTGCTGATAGGAAAATACTCGATCTATACTAGTGTGTGGTGCAGCAGAGCGTGTGTTCGGCTGTGCATGTGTGTGCATGCAGTAGAAATACAGCTCTGTGCACTGTGCATGTACATAATATATATAATAGCATCTGGACACTGTATATATGATGTATATGTATCTACAGCTGAATGTATGTATACGTATGTGTGTGTGTGTGTAATATAAAATGAATGGTGCATGTATCCAGCTGTATGCTGCATATGCATATAATATCTGTACACTGTGTATTATATATGTATACATATGTGTATATAGTATGTATGTATGTTTATACATGTGTAATATAAAATGGTGTATATATCCAGCTGTATGCTGTATGTATGTACAATATAATCTACAAATCTACTCTGTATATTATATATGTATATACATGTGTATGTATATATATGTGCGTGTATATATGTGTATATATATGTGTATGTAATATAAAATATATGGTGCATATATACAGCTGTATGATATAATATATATAATCTACACTGTGTAGATTATATATATGTATATATGTGTGTGTTATAAATGTGTGCAGTATAAAATACATGGTGTATATATACAATTGTGCATATATAATATAATCTACACTGTGTATATTATATATATGTGCATGCATGTGTATTATGTGTGTGTGTACAATATAAAATACATGGTGTGTACATACAGCTGTACCCTGCATGTATATAATATATATAATATAATCTACACCATGTATTTTATATATATGTATATATATGTGTGTGTACGTGTATATATTTGTGTGTAATATAAAATACATGCTCTCTATATATAGCTGTACACACTGTATGTATAGCATATATAACTGGTGCACAGTGCATATATGTGTGTGTGTGTATAAATACATGTGTATATGTGTGTGTGTGTGTAATATAAAATATACGGTGCACTATCTGTACATGTGTGTGTATAATATATATCATATAATCTGTACCCTAGATGTATAATAGATGGGGTGTGTGTGTGTGTGTGTGTGTGTGTGTGTGTGTGTGTGTGTGTGTGTGAAACAAAGCTGAGCCTCTTCCCCAGCGCTGCAAAGCGAGTCGAGGGGGTGGCGGCGGTGCGGGGGTGCCGAGGAGGTCGCCGAGCGCTCGCGGGACAAGGGGCAGCCCAGCCCCGCGGGGACC
>NW_005842772.1:501630-501964 GCF_000455745.1 Alligator sinensis
CGACACGCTACAATCCTCCCCGGGCTGCGCGCTCCGCCGAGCTGCCCCGCACCCCCTGCAAGCCCCCGGGCCGGAGGGCAGCCCACTTAGTCCGGGGCATCCCCCCTGCAATGCCCCGTGTGTCCTCCGCCTAGTCCGGGGCATCCCTGCGGGCGCTGCCCCCAGCAATGCTCCCCAGCCCCATGTGTCCCCCGCTTAGCCCGGGGCCGCCCTGCGGGCACTACCCCCTGCAGCGCTCCCCCAACCCCGTGTGTCCCCCCGCCTAGTCCGGGGCATCCCTGCGGGCGCTGCCCCGTGCAATGCCCCTGGCCCCGTGTGTCCCCCCCGCCCTGCA
>NW_005842772.1:503027-504580 GCF_000455745.1 Alligator sinensis
CTCCGCGCGGCTCCCCCTCCGCAGCCGCGGGCGCTGCGCGGCCCCCCGCGCAAGGCGCCCGGAGCCGCCCTCCAGTAAGTAGCTCGCCCTTCTCTTTCTCTCCGGGCTCCTCCGGCCTTCACTGACCGCCCGCTGCTGCTGCTGCTGCTGCTGCTGCTGCTTTTTTTTATATCCCCCGAATTAATAAAATAAAATCCCCGCTTGTAACATTAAATTGTTGTTTTTTCCCCACCCCCCGAGCCACAACTTTTGCGGGGGGAAAGGACCCAGCGGTTCTCATTTTCCTCCCTCTCAAGGGCAGCGGGGAGATGCGTGCGATTTTTTTTCTCTGCCTTTATTTGCGTGTCTGTGTGTGGGTTTTTTTTTTTAATGAATACGATTGAATTTTATTCCTTCTGTGATTTTATTTTTTTAATAATTAGGATTTCATTTTATTCCCTTTCAATCCGGGGTGTTTTTCCCCCGGCCGCCGCTGCTCGCTCAGATTTTTTTTTCCCCGGGGTTAAAAACATCTGTAAAAATGTTTTACAGATGTACAAAAAAATTACAGATGTGTTTTCGGGCTGTCAAAATTACAGATGCTTTTTGGGGGGTGTCAAAATTACAGCTTTTTTCGGGGGTCTCAAAATGACTGATGTTTTTGAGGCGTGTTGCTCCGAGGACAGAGGCAGACCGGGATCTTTGGGTAAATGTGATATTTTTTTCCCAACTCTTTCGCTGGTCTAATAAAATACCTCACATTTACCCGAAGATCCTTGGCTACAGATGTGAGTTTGTTTTTTTCCCCACGTCTGAGCGTTGGGGGTGGGTTGGAGGACACCTGGGTTGAAAATGAATAATAGTAAAAATGAAATCAAGAGGGAGAAAGAAAAGAGAGGGGACATGTTGGAAGGAGCCACGCGGATCTCCTGGAAAAGGAAAGAAATGAGACGGGGCTTTTTTGTTGTTGTTGCTGCTGTTAATGGCTCCGGCAAACTGCGGCCCAAACCCGCCTCGGAAATGTTGGGCAGCACCGGGAAAAACAACCCCCAAACCCCACGATTGCCTGCAAATTCCCTTCGGGCAGCCGGGTGCGAAAGGCGGCCGCGGCGGGGCTTTGCGAGGGAGGAGAAGGAGCAGGAGCTTTGCGGCCCTTTGCAGCAGGCGCCGGGGCTCGCTCGCTCTCGCTCTCTGCTCGCTCCTTGCGAAATGCAAACCAGGAGAATAAAACGCGGGGCTGGGGAGGCCGCTCCGTCCTTTCCGCCGCCGCCTCGCCGCCGGAGCGCACGGGGGAGACATCTGCATGACAAAACAAGGGAAGGGAGGAAAAAAACAAGGGAAAATGCGGGCGGCTCTCGCCCTTCTTCTCTGCCGCGGTCCCGATCCCGATCCCGATCCGGGCGCGGGCGGCGGCAGCTCCGCGCGGGGAAGCCTGGGGGGGGAGCCGGCAGCGGCGCCGGATCAGGCCCGCGGCTCCCCTTCCTCTGCCCGCTCCTCCTTCTCCATTTTTTTTTGCTGCGGTTCTGCCTTTTGATGATGCCCCTCGAGGCCGAGCGGGGCAGGCAATGGTACGA
>NW_005842772.1:504833-509902 GCF_000455745.1 Alligator sinensis
CCAGCACCCGGGCCACTTCCAGCCGGGCAAGTACTTCCCCTCGCCCATCTCCATGGCGGCGCACACGGGTGAGTGACCCCTTCCCTGCGCGCTCCCCGCAGCCCCGTGCACGGAGGGAAGGGCCCTTTGCAGGGGCCATGTGGGTGCGGAGGGGTTTGGGAGGGCCCGGGCACCGCTGGGCATGCATCCGCAGAGGGGACCCCGCACCCCCGAGGGCATCCCTCCCTGCTCCGGGGCCTGAAAGGTGCCGCTTGCTTCTGGAAGTCAAGAGGCTGCAGCTCTGGATTTATGGATATAATGCTAGTCTTGCAAAACCACACCGAGCTGCTCTGGTTTGTTTACAGTTTGCTTGAAACATCAGAGGAGGGTTTTTCTTTTTCTGTGTGTGTGTGTGTGTGTGTGTGTGTGTGTGTGTGTGTGTGTGTGTTTCTTTTTTTTCCTTCTCTCTTTTTGGCAGTTTTTAAAAACAAAAAAACCCAAAAAACACACAGCAGTAACCCTTCTTATTGCTCGCTTGATGAACTGTGAATACTAATAAAATTATATCTGCTTTAATGGGATTACAATTAGTGCGTGGATTAAAAGGGATGGCATGAGATGGACTGGAATGGGGGAGTTGTCAGCTGGGAGCAGCGTCAAAAGGCAACTGTAAATTTCCTTTAAAAAAAAAAAATGACGTGCCAAAAAAAAAATGGTATAATTGCTAATGGGCTTTTAGCAGGATGAGATAAAATAAAAAAGTGCCACTAACAAAGGCCCTGCATCCAGGCAGACTTACTTGGAAATGCTCCTTATTTAAAATTATTACATCATCATTTTTGCAGGCGGCTCCCCAGGTGAAGTGTGGCTTCCCTTTTCCCCCCCCCCCGCCTTTTTTTCCCCCCCTTTAAAAGGAACAATAACAACAGAAAGTCAGAACAACCCCCCAGACCCAAACCTGGATATGCTAGCGGTCTCTGGGATCTCCAGAGCACTTGCATTCAGATGTCAGCAAGGTTCATTTTACAATGCCAGCCGGACAGGGCCCCTGCTTAGATTTGTTTGTTAAATCTTTTCCCCCGCCCTCCTTTCTGTTGGTGGCTCCGTCTTGCTTCAAGATAAGCCCTGATTCCAACCCGGGTGAATTCCTGCCACTGACTTCCCTGAATCGGGCCCATAGCATAATTTAAAAATATAAAATATATATATATAGCTATCATCCCTAAAGTCTGCAGTGAGGTTCAGGTTTCACAGGGGAAATTCAGGGGAGAGGAGAAAATTTGAGGTATTTGCAGGTAAGCAAATCGGTGATTCCGCTAGAATAAATTATTGATGGTATCTTGACACTGAGTGTTTAATTATAATACAGAGAGAGACCTGGCCCAGACCAGAGGCCATTGAGTGTGAATATACAGACTAGGCTGCGTGGAGCTTTGCCAATTCTCTCTCTCTCTCTCTCTCTCTCTTTTTTTTTTAGAGCTGAAAAGGTTATTAATGTTCCCTCGCCCTCCTGCTCTCTGCGTTCAAACGTAGACGCCGAACCTCTCGGGGAAGGCAGCAGGCAGAGCTGCCTGCGAGGGGGGCCGGCTCGCTGGGTTTCCAGGCAGAGGCTGGGAGAAACAGAATCATAATCATGAGGATAATAATAATAATGATAACAACAACAATAACGATAATAATGGCGGTAATAATACTAATAATTGAAATGCACAATGCGGAAGGGCCCAGGAGGAGCCGGCTCTATCGGCCGGGGGAGGGTGCGGGCTGGAAGAGAATGGGCCCTTTGGAAAGTGCCATTTTATGTCCGGTCAGGCAGTCGAAATTCCAGGAGGCTGCATTAGTTGATCGAGCATTTATCCTAACGCTGCCCGGGCTGCGGATTTTTCTCCCCATGGAGATCCTCGCCTCTTGCTTTCCCTTCAAACCATGCTCTCTCTCTTTTTCTTTCTCTCTCTGCTTTTTTTTTTTTCCAAGTCGACTCGAAAGACCTTGATTTGGAAGTTAGCGTTTAATGTTTAGCAAATTGTTTTTCTTAAAATTGAGTGCTGATAGTTTTATAATCCCGCCGTAGAGATTTTTATGGTAAAGTGCTGTTATAGTAACCTTGTCACAAAAGGTGCAATTAAAATGTTTGGTATCATTATTTTTAGTGCAGCGTGAGATTTTTTTTTTTTTGTCTGTAATGCAGATGGTCCCAAGTCAAAGCTGTGAAAGTTTAGAAAAAAATAAAAAAGGCAGGATTATTCAGCAGTGTTTCTGCTGCGAGCAGTTGGGGGTTTCACATGGCTGTTGACTCTCTTGTTTAGCAAGAGAGAGGGTTTAATCTCACAGGGAAAACCCCAAATATCAAACTTTGTTGTGTTGGGGGGTTTTTTCCCCTTCCCCTTGCAAGGTAGCTGCGTGTTTCAACACTTCAGCCTGAGTGGAAATGACAATAAGAAATAATCTGAGCGCTGCCTGGCTAGGAATCCAAATATAATCATCAGACTAATTAATAAAGATTAATTGTAAGGACCCCAAACCAAGGATTTCTAATGGAGCACCTCTTTCTTTTACCCCAATCTCCCAGTCACCAGGGATAATAGATCTTGGTAGGGATTCAGTTATCATTAAATCCAATGAGAGAGACGATCATTTCCTGGTGAGACATCCCCTGCAACGCAAGGCCCCCTTCTCCCCCCAACTGTCTGGTCCTTTGGTATTTTTCTCCCACCCCCACATTATCATTATTATCATCATTATTATTGTTGTTGTTATTATTATTATTTTATTATTATGAAAGAAAATACATTTTTGTAAATACCTCATTAACGCCCTGACACCCGGAGTGTTTTTGCAACACAGTTCCCAGCATTAAATAGGTGCTAAAAGAGTTACTGTTCAAAGACCCGTTCTAAAGACTCTAACCATCTTTACTTATAAATGACAAGTAGCATGAGACATCAAAGGCAGCGCACAGATAACAGCTAGGAACTGCCAGGGCTGATCTTTCGCACAGAAACTGTAAGGCGCGCGGGGTTACGCAAAGCAGCTGCGGTTAACGCACACGCTGGGAAATTAAAGCCCAATTTTGGAATGCGCCTCTTTCCCCTGGGAGCTGCAGCCCCATCACATCTAATTATTCCTATAAGACGTGGAATTTTGCTATAGGAATATCCGCGCCGCTGCGCAGGGGAGACGCCGCCAAAGCCCGGGTGCACAGCATGCCTCCTCCGCGAAGAAACCGACACCCGCTGTTCTTAGAAACCCGCCTTGGAGAGGCTGGGTGACATATGGATGTCCAAATGCAAAGAAGTCTGTTAAAATAACATGGAGAAGTCTAAAAATAAGCCTCCAGAAACGCGCGTAAAAAAAAAACCCAACACACACATACACACACACACACATACACACACACGCGCGCGCGCGCACACACAAAACCAAACCCAACAACAGAAAGAGCTAAAAATATTCCGGGCTTTGGCAAGACCCGTGGAGTTGAATAAATTCTGCAAGAGCCATTCGTGGGGGACTCCGCGCGTTCGCTTACGGGAACATTGCTCAAGCTAATAAAAATTATAATTTACTAGCCACCGAGCTTTTCACGAGTCTAAATGTAATTGGTCGGGCTTCTGGAGTCCATCACTTCCTGCTGGATGAAGAGATTGGTACTGGAGTTTGTGACACAGCAGAGAGTGGAAAAAAAGGCAGGTTCCCGCGATGCCGGAGCTGGGCAAATGCTGGGCGAGGCCATTCGCCCTGCCAGCGGTGCAGCGTGTCCCCGTGGGCGCCCGCCTGGAGGACCTGGCTTTGCTGTGAAGGGGGGTGGCGGCGAGGCAAGGAGGATCTGCTGGAGATACTCGGGGCGTTTGAAACCCGGCGCCACTCTTCTCGTTTGATAAATGCTTGAGCACCTTTCGGAGTATGTTTGAACAATCGAGATACACTCCGGCGGGCTGATAGGACGTGTGCTGTCAACTTACCTATGTCATTAGCGCAGGCTGTACGCATAAATAATGGGAAAGCGCAGCTCCTCGGTGAGGGAAGCCCTCTGCTCCCCGCCGCGCACCCAGGCACAAAAGAGCCCTTTCACCTACTCCTGCAACTGGGGCCCTTGAAGAGCAAGATCCAAATCTCCCCGCTCTGCTGCCGGACACACATTTGGAGCCGTGGCCGGCCGAGCGCCTCAAACGTGTCGAGGAAAATGGAGCCATCGAGTGCAGCGTCAGGGCTGACCATGCCGGCTGGCCAGGATGGAGAGCTAGCCCGGCTGGCTTGGGGAATCACGTGGCAAGTTGACTCGCTTCGTCCTTCTCTCCCTCTCTCTCTTCGGCTACGGGGCTGTAGGACAGTGTGGAACAGTCATTAACGGCGATGATTAATAACGGCCCGGCCCAATAAATAAAGCCGAGTAGTGGTTTGGATGGCGGACGGCCTGGGGAAGGTGGAGAGGCAGGAGTGGAACAGTCCCCAGGCCAAACCTTGGGGCTCTGCTGCGGCCAACGCGGCTCATCCGACTCAGGCCGGGCGAGGTCCTGGTCCATTGTCTCACCCACATCCGCCACCTCTGTACCCGGGCACCGCGATGCTGCCCCTGGCTCTGGGTTGTCCAAAGGGTAGAGTCCAGGGCATGCAAAGAGGCTCTCACTTGGCTTGCCTTGAACGTGGGACCATGCCTCTCGGTGCGCCTCGCAGGGCACGCCAAGGTCGGAGGCGGACGCAGGGGCCGTGAAGAATGCAAGGCAGAAACGTCACGTTTTGTTTTATTAAACCCATCACTCACAGCCACGCCGTTATTGCCAATGGTGCTGGGGGTTGCATCTGCTGCTGGCGCCCAGAGCATGCACGTGGATGTGGATGGCTGGGGCAAACCCCGGGAGCTCGGACACCTGGGTTCTCTCACCTGTGCTGCTTTTCTTCTGCCTCCGTGGCACCGGGTGACCCTGCTCAGCCACCTTGGAGGAGGGTGCTGGGATTTTCTAGTGCCAGGCACTAAACCCGATGGGATCCTTGGCCTGGCCCTGAGCGGCCTTCAACATGGCAGAGCCTGGGTGCCCGACCTGCCTTGCTGCTGATACCGCTGCAGCCACCAACGAGCGTTTTAATTCTCC
>NW_005842772.1:509933-511244 GCF_000455745.1 Alligator sinensis
TGGAAAGTGCCCTATACATGGAGACCAGCCCCTCCAGGGAAGTCCCTCTGGCCCTGCATTCAAATGCCGTCAAGGAACCGAACGAGCGGAGCAGGATCCACGCGGAAAACCCAACAGACCCAGCGCTGCCAGGGGAAGGGAAGGCAGGGGCAACCCGCCACAGAGCCACGCACCCCGACCCACGTGAAATGGGGTGGCAAGGAGCAGAAGCCAGCCCTGCCTCGTTAATTAATGGCACATGGGGCCCGGATGCCGTGGCAACGAGCCCGCGGCTAACGCCTCTCCGTACATAAAACCAAGGGAAGGAGCAGCGGAAACTTCCACCAACAGGTTCTGCGAACTCGATACTTTATGCGGGACCTGCATTTTTGCCCTCCTGACATTTTTATAGGCTAATATATAGTCAAGCCCGTGCCGGCCTATTTGTCACTGCAGCGAAGCTCTCGGTTTGTTGTAATAGATAATCATCCTTTCCCCGTGAGCGCCGGCCCGGGAGGGCTCGGGAGGACAGGGTGAGCGCCCGGCCGGGTGCGGTGAATGGGGTGGGGGGAGCCGGGGCGGGTCCCGCTTTCTATGCCGTCCCCAGCGTGTCTCAGCTGCGAGCGCCCCGTGCCAGCGCCGCGATTGTCTCCCGCTCCAGTGTGCTCCGCCTGCAGCTGTCTCCGTGGATTAAATTCCAGGCCGGGCTCCATCGAGAGCATTGGGGGTATTTATTTATTTCACTCTGGCCTTGCCGAGCGAGTGGGGGCCGTGAACAGGTTGGGCAGTGGGGGCTCCGCGGCCCGCCTGCCTTTCTCTTTGCCTTTTTTATTATTATTTTTTTAAACAGACTTGAGATTGTTTCTCTAATTTCCTAAGACCTTGAAAGCAGCCCAGTCCACGTCACCAGAGGCTGTTGAATGGGGATACGGGAGCCCTTGATCTCGTGCACACACACGCACGCACGCACGCAGATCCACAGCTGTCTCTCCTGCCGAAACCCACCGAGCAGGATGGAAACAACAAAAGCCGAACTGGTCGGGAGCCAGCGCAGAGGAGAGATCTCCAGGCGATCCACCTTGCAACTTTCTCCTTAATGACTTTAAGATTTCATCTTAATTATTCAAGTGTGCGTGCGTGCATGCGTGTGTCCGTGCCGTGTTCCCCCAAGGGCTGCTGGCTGGCGGGGATCAGGGGACGACCTTCTCCTTCCAGCCGTGATGGGAACAGGTTGGGCAAGTGTGAGGGTCCAGGGATTTGGGGATCACTGAGCTATCCATCATTTGGGAAGAAGGCTTTTCATCCTCCCCTCCCCGTCGCCGGTGCTGCGGT
>NW_005842772.1:511265-518211 GCF_000455745.1 Alligator sinensis
ATTAGCGACGCTCCGGCTGAAGATTACCGGGCGGGTGGGAGGTAAGAGCACATGTGTCAGGGAGAGAAAGAGCAGGAGATGGAGAAACCCAAATCTGGCAGAATTACCCTTGAGTGGTTTCATCTGTTCATTAGTTATGATTCGGAGCAGTGCACGTGGCGTGTGCATGTCTGCAGGGAGATGGCGAGGCCGGGTGGGGATAATGGCGCAGTGCGTGTACGGGTCTCACCTGTGGGCACTAAGTGCCTCTAATGAACACCGGGAGGATTGCCTCGTGATGGGGAAACGAGCCCTCGGCGCCCTGGGGGACTGGGAGGCCAGAACCTCTCTGTGGGGTGCAGTCCGTGGACGCCTGTGTTGCATGTCGTGGCGAGAGTTAGGGACGTGCTATGCATGTGTGCACACAAGTGTGTGCAGGTGTAAATGTGCACAAGTGTGTGCATGTGTAGAGGTGTTCATGCGCGTGGGGCTGGTGCTGGAGCTGCCTCCACAGCCTGGGACTGGGGCCAAGCCAGCAGTACAGGGCTCACCTGTGTGGGGGTCCACCCCTCTCTGCATCCCAGACATCCCCCATGCTCCGTGGTCGGTGCGACGTGGCCGCGGTGCTGGGGTGCACCCGTGCCCTGGAGCAGACAGGCATGGAAAGGGTTGAGCCCGGGGCTGTCCAGGCAGCTGAGCCTAGCATCAAGCGGCAGAGACCCTGAGCATGGCCTGCGGCCGGAGCATCAGCCAGAGGGAGGCACTGGGCACGTCTCTGCCCCTGCCCCATCGTTCCCATCTGCTTGGAGCCTGCGGGTTCAGACAGACCAGGCTGGGGGCTTCCCCCCGTGAGTCCCCTCCACCCCTGCCGCCAGGAGCCTGGTGCCCCCCAGCCCTTCCTTGCCCTCTGCCCCTTGGCCCGAGCATGTGGGTGCTGGAGCTGGGCAGCAAGGAACCCACAAGGCCTCTTTCTCCAGCCCATCTCTGGGGAAGCCAGTTCAGACCAGGGGAGCCTCGTGGGCTCCAGGCCGGAGGCTGACCCATCACAGCCAGGGGATGTCCTTGTAGCCCCCAGCATCCTGCCATGCCCAGAGGGGCTGGACCTGCCCCATGTGGATACATCACCGCTCCCCGCACCTCCAGAAGTGCACCAGAAAGACCCCAGCCCTGTCAGCACAGGTCGGGGCTGGCCCTTCCCAGGGTCCCCTCTTGGCCCTGCCAGGGGCTTTGCCCAGTCCAGCAATGCGGCCAGAGCCCCGTCACTGTGCTACGGGGACACGTACAGCAGGGCAGGCATGTCAAGAATGTCACATGGCCTGTGTGGTCCCAGCACACGTGCCCTGGCCAGCCAGGGACTGGCCTTACTGCGCCCACAGCTTCCCCTGGAGGGGCCGGCTCCTTGCAAGGGCAGGGCGGGCAGGGGAGGGGAAGGGGGTCTGATCGGGACCTGAGCATCCTTGATCTCCCTCCACGGCAGGTCCTTGTCCAGACCTTTCTGCTCCCTCCTTGCTGGGTCTGAGCAGGGCACCGGGCTGCCAGCACGGCCCAGGGCTCCCGCTCCCAGAGCCTGGCTCTCCACGCTGGCTGGCCGGGGGCGGGGGATTCCTAGCATCTAACTCATCCCCCCCTCGGTGCTCATGGATCATGTCCCACGGCCACGTGGAAATGACTCAGGGCCAGGAGAGAGCGTCTGAGGAGCCGCACGGCTCTGGGGAGCTGAGAGCATCGGCTGGGGCTCGCTAACCCCGTGAGGGCCCAGAGACTCGGGGGGAGGAGGGCCGGAGCGTGCACGTGTGCGCTTGTGTCTGCCCATGTGTGAGCTTGTGTCTACATGTGTGCCCGTGTGTGCTTGTGGCTGCATGTGTCTGCCCATGTGTGCGCTTGTGCTGCACATGTGCAGTTGCATCTCCACGTATGTGCGTGCACATGTATGTGCGCACTTGTGCCTGCATGTGTGTGCGCATGTGTGCACTTTCTGTACATGCATGTGTTTGTGCATGTGTGCTTGTGTCTGTACATGTGCGCGTGTGTGTGTGCATACATGTGTGCTTGTGTCTGCACATGTGTGTGTGTGTGCAAGCCAAACAGCATCTCCCTTCCCAAGAAACCCCCATGGAGCAGGAGTGAAGGTGGGATGGGGTCCAGACCCCGACCTGGGAGGGGGACGGACTGGCCCCAGCCTTTGCCGGCTGTGCCCTGGTAGAGTGATGCCTGCCCAGGCGCCAGGGTGAGGGGCTCTGCGGCAGGACAGCGCTGCACAGCTGGGGCCCCGGGCTCCGCGGTGCTGCAGGGGTGGGAGCTGGGCAGGGCAGGGCAGGGGTGCCAGGCGGCCGTGCTGAGCTGTTCCGTGGTCCCGGCTGTGGGAGCTGCTGGCTCCAGCCCTCCTCCTCCTCCAGGGGCAGGTGCCCACATCACAAACACCAGCGCCAGCCAGGCGCTAATTGGTCCCTGCGCTGCAAGAGACCATGGACTGCACCGGCCCTGGAGATTCGGTGTCTCCCCCATGGGCCGGGTTGGGGCGTCAGCGGCGGGGCGTGTGTGTGTGTGTGTGTGTGTGTGCGCGCGCGCGCGCGCGTCTACGCTGCATGGCTGCAGTGCTCGAGGTCACGTGGGAGCTGGGCAGAGGGCCCAGGAGTCCGGCCAGGCAGGGCTGGCGCGTCAGCTCCACGGGACAGGGACTGTGCAGCGTCTGGCTACCACACACCCTGCTTCCCCGAGACCGTCTCCCTGGGCAGGAGCTGAGCTGAGCTCCTCGGCCTGTCAGCTCGCGTTTGCCACCAGCACCTCGCCGCCTTCACCCGCTCACTGCCATCCATTCCCCGGTCCCTGCACAGCTCCCGCCCCCCGCTGCCAGGTCCAAACTTTGCATGGGGCTGTGATGATGAGGATGTTTCACGGGGGGTGTTTCTGCAAATGGCGCAGCCGTGCGATCGATGGCCGGGGGCCGGCGTGGATGGGGCGTTTGCGTACGCGGATGGAGTGGATGGGTTGCCGATACTTCCCCGCCGCAGTGTGGGACCGTGATGGATGGGGACACGGGGAGCGCAGGGCTGGGGGGCAGGCAGCAGGCTCTGAAGGGGAGGGGGTGGCCATGCTGTGGGGTGTTAATTGGTATCCCTCGGCCGCCTGGGTGGTGAGGGGCCGTGCCGCACTGTCAGAAGGGGCAGCTGTGTCTTTCCCCTCTCCTGGTGTGTCCCTGAAGCCCTGGGTGGACACCAGGGCACCTGGGATGTCTGAGAGCGCCAGGACCCAGCTCATGTGCTGCACCCTGCTGCCCTCAGGACCGCGGCGTGTACGGTCTGTGCCCCACGGCGCTGGCAGGCCGAGTGGGAATAGATGCAGGTGGAGTGGGGCAGGGAGCGCGGCTGCAGGGCCATGGGCAATGGGGCTCTTGGGGCTTCGCAGCCAGTGCTGGGGAGCCACGTCCGGGCCACGGGCCGTGATTCCAAGCCGTGGCTGCGGCAGCACCGGGCTGTCCAGGTCTGTCGTGCCCCCAGGGCTGCCCCAGGTCTGTTGTGCCTGGCGTGTCCCTGCCCCAGGGCAGCAGCTTGGCCAAAGAAAACCAGTGCCTGGGCCAGGGGAACCTTGGCTGGCCAGGAGAGATGACGAAATCTGGGAAGAACCAGCAGATTTTGGCCAAACACTCCCTGCTCCCCAGGCCCCAGTGGAGGATGTTGCACAAGGCTCCTCCTTGCCCCATCCCATCGTAACCAGGAGGGAGGGGGAGCGCATCACCCTCCTCGGAGTCCCCCTGAGAGTGCCAGGCCGCGACCTGCGCCCAGCTCTGGGGTGGAGCCGGACTCCTGCCCGCTGCCCTGAGCCAGCCAGGCACATGTGCCCATATCAGGGTTGTGCTCACTCAGATGTGCCCACAGCTG
Source organism: Alligator sinensis (assembly GCF_000455745.1). Classification (NCBI taxonomy): domain Eukaryota; kingdom Metazoa; phylum Chordata; order Crocodylia; family Alligatoridae; genus Alligator; species Alligator sinensis. Next base: position 515,123 of record NW_005842772.1, read on the forward strand.
CAGGTGTGCACATGACAGCGCCCTGATAGCACGTTCAGGGAGGCTCCCATGCATGCATGGCCGTGTGCCAGCCCTGGTGCCCCACCTCCCCTTCCAGCACACCAGCTTCTGGGAACGGGGCAGCTCTCCCAGGCAATCCTGCATGGGGTGGGAGCACAGAGGGGCGTGATGCCTGGGCTGCTCTCAGGCCCGGCCCTGTGCACAATGTTGTGACCCAGAAATAGACCTGGCATCATCCTCCTCCTCCTGTCTCAGCTGTAGCCCCACTGCCCTGCTTCGATGCACAAAGCCGTGGCAGGACCCGCTGTCTGGTGCATGATGGGAAGCCTGGTCCTCCCAGCCTTCTGGGGTGGGGGGAGGCAGGGGACAGGACCCGCAGGGGCTTCCTGCTCCACTCTGGTTATAAGAGGACAAGACCCAGAGGAGAGCAAAGGCCTGGGGAGGGGAGCTCTTTGTGCATGCACGTGTGCATGTGCACATGTGCTCTTACGTGTGTGTGTACACATGTGTAGGTGTGGAGACTGCCTCCAAGGCCTGCACACATGTGTCCGCGTGGCTGGTTGCGTGCTGTGCACCGCTGGCGTGCCGGGGTGGGGAGTGCACATGTGGCCGGCTGCGCACTCCCCCACCCGGCTGTGCACACAGGGGCGTGGGCCTGGCTGCATGTTCGTGGCCGGTTGCCTACTTCGGTGCACACGGACACCGCCAGGGCGGGGGTGCGTGTGCACCACCCAGGATGTGTGCATGTGCGTGTGCGTGTCCCAGCCAGAACCTGCTCTGCAGCGCAGCAGATGTGGCCTCCCTGTTCCCTGCTGGGCCGGGGGCGGGGGGCTGCTCCAGGGCGAGGTCTCCCAGCCCCCCGGGGCGGTTTCACGGGGAGGCCGCGGCCCCTCACCCCAGCCAGGGGAACAGGAGAAGCCTTCCCCCTCCCTGCACGGTGCACACCGTCCCCCTGCCCCCTCCCCAGCCCTCCTGGTGCCCCTCACTCCCGACTCGCAGCCCCAGGCAGGACACGATGCGCTGAGACCTGATGTACTCATTCCTGGTGTCAGGCCTGCCAAAGAGAAGCCTCCAGCTCCAGCCCCCCCACCCTCAACCCACCCTGCATTTTTGGCAGGTGGCTGGAACCAGGCTCTGCTGGAGTCTCTGGTTTAACCCCCTCCTTGCCCCTGAGCAGCACCTCGGGTCCCCCAAGCTGGGCCCTGGGCCCTTCTTTCCACCCAGCATAGCTCCCCTGTCTCACGGACACCACCATCGCCCTGCCTCGGTTTCCCCTCCCCTCCCTTTGCCTGCCTGGGCTGTTTGAGAAGGGGCTGTACAGCGCCTAGCAGGGCTCTGCGTCCCCAGGGACCAGAGAGCGCTGAATGAGGGGCTCAGTCCGTAGAGCCTTCCGCATTGGCTCTGCTGACACCCCTCCCCAGTCCTGACCGCAGCATCCTGCCCTGCTAGCCACGGTCCCCCCAGCCTTGCTGGTGCCCCTCACTCCCGACCCGCAGCCCCAAGAACTGCCCGGTCAACTCTTCCCCTGCTGGCCAAATCCTGCCCCCCCATCGGATCCTGGCTCCGGAGCCGTGCCCTGGTGCTGAGTCACGGAGCCGGCCCCACGTGGGGAAGGAGAGACAGGGCGGGCGTGGGGCCAGGGAGTTCCCGGCGGAGCTGGCTGCCAGGCAGGGCTGAGCGCTGAGTCTCTGTGGCTGTTGGAGGCCCCCCAACACCCCACGTCCCTCCAGCGTCTCCTTGCTCGGGGGTCACCTCTGGGGCAGCCCCACGGCCCCTTCCTCCCTCCCCAAGCTGCCCCAGGCAAGGCGAGGGCACAGGGGCTGCAGGGAGGCCATGCCACGGGCCCAGTGCTGGGCTGAGACCCCTGGAACTCCTCACACCCCAGGGCCCAGGCCTTGCAGGGGCACCTGTGCTGCGCCAAGCCTGGGTCCCAGCCCTGCAGCACTGAGAACCAGCACCAGGGCCAAGCGCTGGCCGTGGGAAGGCCATGGCTGGGCCCTCCTGCTCCCCTGGGAGCTTGCCCGGGTGCTGCCCTTGCCAGCTGTAGCCTCCGTGTGCTGGGGGGGGTGGGCTGGGATGGTGCCATCCGGGGCACCGAGACTGGAGGGGAGGGTGAGGAGCTGTCTGTCCGTCCAAACGGCCCGGTGCCGTCCATCTGTCCCTCACCAGCTGCCCTGGCAGGACGGGGGGCAGAAGCAGCCGGGGTGTGGGAGAGAAGCCGGGCTGCGCCGGGAGCCGTGGTGCCAGGGGCGTGAGTCAGCGGGTCGGAAATGCCGGCAGCATGTGAGCATGGTGTGGGGGGACGTTTTGAGCCAGTCTTGGCCTGGCCTCCATCCCTCTGCCGGCTTCACTCACTCCTGCCCTCCGGGTGCGCCCCCACCCTTGGGCCATGGAGCTGCTCCCCCGGCCCCAGCCGGCAGCACGGGGCAGGGAGGCCCCTTGTGCGGGGAGACTCCATGCCCCATCGTGCCCGGCCGGCATCAGCCCCAGCGGTCTCTCAGCTGTGCGTGTGCATGTGAATTATGTGTGCACATCTGTGCATGAGTGTGTATGCATATGCATGTGTCTGTGTGCATGTGTGCGCGCATCATGTGTGGGTGTGTGCATGTGCATCGTATGTATGCATCCGCATGTCTGTGTGTGCGCGTGTGTACCCGTGTGTGTGCGCATACATGCATGCGTGTTCATGATCATGTGTGTGTGTGCGTGCGCGCGCGCGCATGCAGCAAGGGGGGGGGGGGGTGCCGCAGCTGGGGGAGGCACCAGGCAGCCGAGGGGCAGACAGGTCAGGACTGAGGGGCACTGAGCACCATCCACCCCAAGTGCCCTGGGGCAAGAGCAGCCAGGGGGATGCCAAGCTGTGCCTGCAGGGGTGCCATGCCCGCCCTGCCCTGCCCTGCCCTGCCCCACATCGGGGGCAGAAGCATGGCCCTGGCCCTGGGCCCAGTATCCTCCAGTTCCCAGGCCGGCGGGTGCAGTGGGACCCCGGCCCGGGCCCAGGCTGTGGGAGAGCCGGAGGCACGGGGTTCTCAGCGCAGCGGCGGGAACGGCCTCCTCTGGCCCAGCCCTGCCGGCCCCGCGGGGGTGTC
>NW_005842772.1:518436-519377 GCF_000455745.1 Alligator sinensis
TGCTCCCTGCCGCCGGGCCGGGGGGGTGGGTGCCGGACCCCTGCAGCCGGGGGGGGGTGGTGCATGCATGCAGAGGGGGGGGAGTGTGCACGCAGAGGGGGGGTGCGTGCATGCAGGGAGGGCGTGTGCACACGTGCGCAGCCTCGTGCCCGGCGCCGACGCTCCCGCCTTGTGCCCATAGCAGGGAGCAGCCTGATGGGGAACTCGCCCGCCTCGTCCTTCATGGGGAGCTTCCTGACCAGCAGCCTGGGCTCGGGCGCCCCAGCACACCCTGCCGGCCCCGCCTCGTCCCCCTCCGAGCCGGCCTTCCGCGGCCCCCACTCCGGCACCTCCCAGCTCTGGTTCTCGCACTCCCACGAAGGTAAGGGTGCGGCCATGCGGTCAGGGTGTGTCACGACTCTGGTGCAGGGGCGAGGGCACCAAGCTGGACTGAGCTGAGACCCGTCAGACTCATGGCACTAGTGACCGTGGAGCGGGCTCCTCCCACTGAGCTCCTCGGAGGGGCTCTGGGGGGCAGGCACCAGGTGCCAGGAAGCGCGCGGCGGGGGCGTGTAACCGACGGGGGGTGCAGGTGCGGCTGGCACGGCCCCTCCGTGCGGGGACCGGGCCGGGGCCTGGGGGGCGGTGCGGACCCCCTCGGGAATGGGGACCGTGCTGGGCGCTCGTCCCCACCACAGAGCACGTGCCCTCCTGGTTCAACCGATGCCACTTCCTGCGGCGCCAACGGCTGCCGGCGTGGCTTCCCGAGGGCAGGGGAGGGGGCTCCCCCTGCAACCCCGCCCGGACGCAGGTGGAGAGGCTGGGCGTCCGGGCTTGGCCCGAGGGGCTTGCAGGGGACCCCCCCACTCCGGTGGGGCTGGCTCCCCCTGGGGCTACAGACCCCCTCCACGCCGGGCTCCTGCTGTGCCTGGGGCATCGCCACCTGCTCTGTGCGCGGGGAG
>NW_005842772.1:519469-522426 GCF_000455745.1 Alligator sinensis
GCGGGGCTGGGCGGCGGGGAGGAGGCTAAGAAACCCTTAGCTCCTGGGCAGACCCTCCACTGCCTGTCACAAGTAAAGCGAGTCTGCCTGGCCTCAGCCCCGGGGCAGGCTTGCACTGTTGCAGCCAGATTGGGGGCTCCGGCACCCCCTGACCTCCCCCCAGGCCCCCTGCCCTGTGCGTGGGCAGCTGTGTCCTCTCTGCCGAGAGAGGACTGAGGCCTGAGACTCATGTCATGAGTGGGCTAGCTGCACCCTGCAGGGTGGGGGTGTAGGTGTAACTCCCCCCGCCCAGGATGAAAAGAGAGCAGGGTCTGGGGGGCGTCCTGTGGGGCTGCTTGGGGCATGACCCTCGCAGCCGGAGCCGGCGGGGGCTGCACTGAGTTGGGCACCTTGGAGCTGCAGCACGGGTGGGAGGCAGGGCTCCTGGGTTGCTCTGCCACTGCCTTGCTGCATAACCTTGGGCATGTCCTTTTGCCTCCCTGTGCCCAGCTGCCCCCTGCTCCCCAGGATGGGCCTGAGAGCATGGGCAGGCCTCTCCAGGGGCTGCAGAGACCAGCTGTGCCCCCGGCCGGGGGGTGGGACCAGGGCCAGGCACCCTGCACTGGCTGGGCCGAGCCCAGGGCTCTAGCACGAGCCGGGAACTGCAGAGGGGTCACTACGGGGTCTGCAGCTGGAGCTGGCGTCTGGGCCAGGGATTTACAGACTCCTGTTCGCTCAGACGAGGGTCAGTAAAACTTTTACCAGCTGCCCATTAAAGAGGGACAGCACCCGCCCGCTGCTCCAGGGGTGGGCACTGCCGCCCTGCCCGGCTCAGACCACCTGCCAGCCCCGACCAGAGGGAACTCAGGGCTCCTGGCTGGAGGTTGGGGGCTGCTGAAACCCCCCTTGGGCATCTGCCATGAGGGAGGGGTGGGTTTGTGCAGCTGCAAAAAGTGCCGATTTACTGCTGGGGGATGTCCCCCTGGCATGCACGCAGGTATCTGGGTGCATGCTCGTGTGGCATGCATCTGCATGCCCACATGTGCCTGGGTGCATGCCCACATGGTATGCGTGTGTATGTGTGTGCCTGGATGCATGCCGGTGTGGTGCACCTGTGCATGCACGCATGTGCCTGTGTGCATGTCTGCGTGGTGCACATAGGTGCATGTCCATGTAATAGGCATACATACGTGTGCATGGGTGTGCCTGGGTGCAGGCCCGCGTGGTGCAGATGTGCCGCACACCCGCCCATGGCCCCATCTCTGTGCTGCCGCTTCCTGGCCTCTGCAGCTCCTGCACTTGCCTCCGCAGCCCCGGGGTACCCCAGGTTCTCGGGGAGCCTGGCTTCCACCTTCCTTCCCATGAGCCACCTGGATCACCATGGAAACGGCAACGTCCTCTACGGCCAGCATCGCTTCTATGAAAGCCAGAAAGGCAGGTACCAGGGCAGGCACCTGCCCTCTGCATGCCTGGGCGCTCGCACACGGGCGTTTGAGCCTTGCCCCCAGCCCGAAGCAGCCAGTGCCACGTCCCCCCCACACCGCGGCATCTTCTGGCACCCCTGACTCGGGGGTGGGGGGCTCGTCTTGGATGGGCAGCTAACGAGCTGCCCCCCTGCTTCCTGTGCAGGGAAGTGGCATGGGACTTTACCCCCCGGGGAGGGTTTGACCAGGTCCCAGCAGTGCATTTGCAAGGCTGGGGTGGGCAGGAGGACCCCGTGCCCCCCCCATGCCCACTAACCCCCATGCTTTGCCCCCAGACAACTTCTACCTGAGGAACCTGCCGGCACAGCCCGCCCTGCTGTCGACCAACCACAACTTCCCCAGCATGGCGCGGGCAGCGCCGGGGCACCCTGTGGGCTCGTGCAGCCGGGACCGGGAGCCCAGCCACGGCCCCAAGGCCCACAAGGACTACGAGCGCTTCCTGGCAGCCAAGGAGAAGGGCGGCAAGGGCGAAGCCAAGGAGCGGGCGCCCGAGGAGGACGGCAAGGAGAGGCACAAGGCCGTGCTGCCGCTGGTGCCCGACGGGCACTGCAAAGAGGGGCCCCCCCCACGCGGCGCCTGCGAGACGCGGCCCAAGCACCTCCCCGCCTGCCTGGTGAATGCCAAGGTGCTGGCTGCTGATGCCACCAAGTCCCTGCTGCCCAGCTGCACCGGCGGCGGGGCCCTGCCGCGCCACGGCACCATGCCCCCCGGCCGCTGCACCAAGGAGCGGGACCTGGCTCCCCATGAGTCGCCCCAGCCCTACGGCGAGGGCGTGGAGCGGCGGCAGATGCTGCACCACGCCGTGTCCTACACGGTGCCCCCCAGCCTGCCCGCCAGGCCGCCCCCGCTCAGCAGCGCGGCCGGCTCCTTCCCCTGCCTGCAGCTGCACGCTGGCCCCAACGGGCTCTGCCCCTTGCCGGACAAGGCCGGGCGGGAGCTGAAGATGAGCGGGGCCACGCTCGTGCCTTCCGTGGGGCACCTGGCCGACAAGAGCCGGTCCTTCCAGGTGCCCTCGGAGCCCTGCGGGCTGGAGCGGGCCGAGGTCAAGGACCGGCACGGCGAGCTGGGGCCCGAGCACGGCGCCAGCGCCTACGCCAACTCCTTCCATGCCCTCAAGGCCGAGGCCAAGGTGGAGCGGCGACTGGAGTGGGGCCCCGGTGCTGGTGCCCGCCTCAAGGGCCTGGAGTACCTGGGCGGCACTGGCGCCGAAGCCCCCTACGCGCCCACACCCAAGGGCGGCTTGGACAAGGGCGGCTACTTCGAGATGGCGCCGGGGCCCGACTGCGCCCGCGCCAACCCCCCGGAGGGCCTGTGCGTGGCGCTGAGCCAGGCCTGCTGCACTTTAGACAAAGCCGGCAAGGAGCCCACGGGCCCCGGCGTGCAGAAGGTGGCCCGCATCCGGCACCAGCAGCACGCGGGCCCCGACATGGAGCCGGCGGGGGGGGGCCCCGAGGCCAAGCGCAAGCCGCCGGAGCTGAGCTCCCTGGGCTACGG
>NW_005842772.1:523446-531033 GCF_000455745.1 Alligator sinensis
GGGGGGGCGGGCCCCCGCAGCCACTGCTGCAGCCCCAGCCGGGAAGGGGGCAGGATGGACACCCCAGGCTAGGCATCATCCGAGTGTGGCTGGGCACGGTGCCCCTCACTCCTGACCCGTGGCTCCCACCATCCCAGCCCTGCTCTGTCCCGACCCTGCTGGTGCCCCAACCTGCAGCCCCTGCCATGCCAGCCCCATGGTCCATGTTGGGCTCACCGTGGCATTAGCCCGAGCTGCGCTGGGATCCCACAGCCCTCCCCGTCCCCAAGAAGCAGGGCCAGGGGGCCCCACGGCCGGCCTGGCTGCAGACAGCGACCCGTGGCTCCCACCATCCCAGCCCTGCTCTGTCCCGACCCTGCTGGTGCCCCAACCTGCAGCCCCTGCCATGCCAGCCCCATGGTCCATGTTGGGCTCACCGTGGCATTAGCCCGAGCTGCGCTGGGATCCCACAGCCCTCCCCGTCCCCAAGAAGCAGGGCCAGGGGGCCCCACGGCCGGCCTGGCTGCAGACAGCAGCCCCTTCCCCAGGTCTCCAGCCTGCGTGGGTGAAGTGGGGGGGAAATACTCATGGGAGGTGTCGTCCCCCAGCCCCAGCAGCCTCCGACCGTGCACGGTTTGCTCCCCTGCAGGCATCGGGCATCCAGCCCTGCACCAGAACCTGCCGCCCGGCTTCCCCGCCTCCATGCCCAGCGCCATGCAGTCCGTGTTCCCCCTCTCCCAGGAGCCCCCAGCCCAGCTGGTCATCCTGCCCACGGAGCCCACGGCCCATGGCGCCCCGCACACGTTGGGTAAGAGCGGGGCAGCGGGGCCCGGGGGTGGTGTCTGTGCCGGGGTGGGCAGGGGCTCGGGGCTCAGCTGCAAGGCTGAGCCCGCTCTTCTCTCCCTGCGGACGTCACGGACCGGGCGTCGCTGTGGCCGCCCATGTACGCGGGCCGGGGCCCCGGCTCCCACCTGCAGCACGCGGGGCAGCTGCCCGTGTACTCGCGCTCCCAGTTCCTGCGGCAGCAGGAGCTCTACGCCCTGCAGCAGCAGCAGCGGGCGGCCCAGGCGCTGGAGCTGCAGAGGCAGGCGCAGATCCAGGTAGGGAGGGAGGCGGTGCCAGGGTGAGGGTCCGGTCTGGGGGCATGTGGGGGGGTGAGTCTGGCCATGGGGCTGCTGTGGCTGGGGCGTGGGGCAAGGGTACGGGACACGTGGCCATATGTCCAGGATGTGGGCAGTGGCATGTAGCCCTATATTTGGGGCATGGGCTGGGGCTTGTGGCCACAGGGCCAGGGTGTGGGCTGGGGCATGGCTGGGGTGTGAGGCCACGTGTCTCAGGCACATGGCCATGGTGCTGCGATGTGGCCACATGTCCAGGGCATGGACAGTGGCATGCACCCTATGTCTGGGGCACAAGCTGGGGCTTGTGGCCATGTGTCCAGGGCATGGGCTGGGGCATGTGGGCCAGGGTGTGACCACATGCCCAGGATGTGGGTTGGGATGTGTGGCCAGGTGTGTGGGGCACATGAGTGTATGTGCAGGGTGTGGACTGGGGTGTGTGACCATGTGCCTGGGGTGTGATGGGGGCCTGTGGCCATGTGCTGGGGGCATGTAGCTGGGGTGCGCGGCCACGTGCCCGGGGTCTGACTGGGCCGTGTCCTGCGCCCGCAGCGGAAGCCGGAGGAGCAGCACATGGAGCTGGAGGAGCTGGGCATGGAGAAGCCCCTGAAGCCGGCCCACAAACCAGTTGCCTTCAACCCCCCGGCCAAGGGCGGCCCATGCCCCGCCAAGCTCTCGCCCTGCTGCCACTCGCCCCCACTGCGGCACCTGCCCAAGTGCCCTCCGGCGCACCCCGCGGCCCCCTGCACTTTACCCGTCTGCCCGGCCGCCAGCTCGGCCGTGGCCCCGCGCTCCCCGGCTGTCAGCCCCGTGCCCTCGCAGAGCTCCAAAGGGACCGACGTGGAGGACAAGAGAGGGGAGGGGCAGCCCCCCCAGGACTACCCCCCCTCGCTCGAGCCAGGTAGGAGCAGGGGGCACCAGGGACCCTGGCACGGGGCAGCTTGGCGTGGCCTTTGCTCCACACCGAGCCACGGAGCCCGGCTGCAGGGCCCCCATCCCGTGGCACGGCCTGGCCAGCTCGGGGCAGAGGGCAGAGCTGACCACGTGCGCCTCCCTGCAGACCTGCCCCCCGGCTACAGCTACCCAGCCAGTGGGCTGGGCTACGTGTCCCCGCTGGCGCCCGACGCCCACTCCGCCTCTCCGGCCGACCCTGACACTATGCAAGCCGCCTCCCCGGCCGCGGAGCCCGAGCAGTCCCGGACGTTCCCCCCTGCCGAGGTGGGCGCCGTGGTGGTGCGGGCCGAGGTGGGCGCCGTGGCCGAGGCCGAACATGCTGTGCCGCCCCTGCGGCATCACCACCTCCTGCTGCCCCCGGGGCCAGCCTGCGGGGAGCTAGCGCCCGTCTCGGGGCAGGTGCCGCCCTACAGCCCCCTGCCAGGCGGGACAGGCCTGGAAGCGATGCCAGGGGGCACGGAGGAGCTGGAGGGCCCTCCACCGCTCACCGCGGAGGAGGAGGACGAAGATGAAGAGGTGTCGGAGGGCAGCGGCGATGAGGAGCTGGAGGGCGACGCCTCGAGCGGGCACCTGGGTGGGCTGGACGCGCTGATCGCCGCCAGCATCGGCCTGGGGGACCTGCCTGCCCTGAGCCCGCGCCCTGCGGCCTGCCCCTGCGGAGCCGGCGTGCCGGGCATTGCCCTGCTCAGCGAGCTGGCCGATCTGGAGCTGCAGCAGCGCCGCTGCGACTCGGCTGCCCCAGGTGAGCTGCCCGCACCTTCCCCAGTCACGGGCTCCTGCACCGGGGCCTCGCATTGCTGCCGCCCATGGTGGGGCTCCGGCACCATCCGCCTGCCCCAGCGCTGCTTCCTGCTGGCGTTGGGCTGAGCAAAACGTGCAGGTGCAGGTGGCCCTGGGCCTGCCAACAGGCCAGTACACATGTGCACACGCTTGCCCCCCATGCACACTCATCCCCGTGTGCAGAGATGCACTGACATGCGTGCATGTGCTTGCACCATGAGACACACCAGTGTGTGCATGGGTGTATGGCAGCACGGCCCCATGCACACTCATGTGCTGGGTGCGTGCTCAGGGCTGCAGCGCACATGGGCCAGGCTGAGTGCTGCTCTGCTCCCTGCCCCGGGCTGCACTCCCCTTCTCCCCACCCCCACCATGGCTGCACCCCCTGCCGCCATCTCACAGCCTTTGCCCTGGAGACCCCCGCCCAACCCATGGGCTGCTGCCAGCGCCCCATGGCCACGGTATTTGGTGTGGCTATAAATCCCCTGCCTGGGCTGCTGCACAGCATGCCGCAGACAGACAGGCTCCAGGGGGGTCCGACAGCTCCCGGCGTGTGGCAGGGGCTGGTCCCTGGCCCCCGCTGACCTCCCGCTGTCCCGCCCCCCCCAGCAGTGGAGGACGAAGACCTGCTGGCTTTCAACCTGCAGCACCTGGCCACCATCGCAGCCGCCTGGGCACTGGTCCCCGCGCCCGGGCCCCACGCCGCAAGTACACCTGGGCCCCCAAGACCAAGCCGGTGAGTAGCCCACCTTCCCCTCACCCCCGGGCCCAGTCCGGAGCCTCCTCCAGCCCCTTGGATGCTGACTTTGAACTCGGGAGGTGCCAGGGGGGCAGCAGAAGCCCCCATGCAAAGGGGTCCAGCGCCAGAGGCTGGGCACCGGGTCAGAGCCGGCACCCGGGTGTGCGCCCAGGACCTGGGCTGGGCTCTGCCCTGGGTGGGCAGCTGGGGGTGACCCCCAGCCTGACCACTTCCCCATGGCCAGGTGTGCCCGCTGAAGGCCGCCATCGAGCAGCTGGACACGCAGGAGGTGGAGATGCGGATGCGGCTGGCGGAGCTGCAGCGCCGCTACAAGGAGAAGCAGCGGGAGCTGGTGAAGCTGCAGAGGCGGCATGACCACGAGTACGTTGGCCCGGCTCCGGGGCGGGAAGTGGGCAGGGAAGGGATTTCTTAGGGTGCTCAGCCTGGGCAGCACTCGGCGCGGGCAGGGCAGGGGGCACGGCAGGCCTCTCACCGCCCCGCGCCGGCGTCGGTGCCCACAGGCGCGATGAGAGCTCCCGCAGTCCGGCCCGGCGCGGCCCCGGGCGGCCCCGGAAACGCAAGCACTGCAGCACGCTCAGCGCCCTGCGCCAGGCCAGCGCCCTCGGCAAGGCCGACAGCCGGAAAGTCAAGTGAGTGGCGCCGTGAGGGGACAGGTCCGGCTGCCCGCGGGGGCGCAAGCGGGCCTGGGACACACGTCGGCTGCGGGGGCTGGGGGGCGCGTGCCCCCTCCCCTGGCTGGAGAAGGCACCGTTGCATAAAAGCCTCTTTATCCGCGCGGTATAAAGCCATTGGTCACGCTGCAGTGGCGTTCATTGCCGCCGGCGCTTTATGATTACCCATTAGCCGCCCGGCGCAGCCGTTCCCGCGCTCGCGGGCGCTGTATAATTGTCCTTCTCCGCTACAAATTGCCTCTCCCGACAGGCCCATTTGCATAAATCCTCCGCGCCCGTCCAGGCACGATTGGCGCGTGCGTGCGCGCCCGGCATCAATCCCCGTGATTTGGCCATAATAGTTAAATCTGCACTAAATGGTTCCTTCAATTAAGGCAGAGGGGGGAAAAAAATTAATCTCGGGGTTTTATGTCACAAAACATTAGCGCGCGCCGGGAAGGGGACGGGCGGGGGAAGGAGACCGGCGCGGGGCTGCGGCGCGGCTCTGACATACGGCTGCCAGGAATCCCCCGGCTCCACTCGGGGCGCGCTGGGCTGGTCCAGCGCTGGGGGGAGGGCAGGAAGGGGCTGTGGGAGCAGAGATGCCCCCAAACCCAGGCAGCTCTGGCTGGGGTATCTGCCCAGAGGGGCCGGCACGGAGCTGGGGTCTCCAGATCGAAACCCCAAGCAAGTGCCCAGGCGTGTGCAATGTGGGGGGGGCTGAGACCCCGCAGCTCACTGCACTTGTGACTCTCTGCCTGGGTCCAGCTGCTTCCCACGTCTTGCCAGGACTTGCCAGGGCTCTAGTGAGAGCCTGGGACTAACAAACACTGCCCCCAGACCCCCCCTCTGCCCAAGGCCCTCTGCCCTCCGGCCTCCCCCACGACCCTGACAGCTGGTGGTGAAAGAGGGGATTGTGAGCAGCCGCCCCCCCGCCCCCGGGGTGTTAATTAGCTGCAGCAGCTCCCCGGGGCAGGAATGTGGCAGGAGGACACGAGAAGCCCAGGAATGTCCCAGGCCGTCCGGTGTCATCCCCCCTCCGCGACGGATGGGGCGGGAGGCCCACGTGGGCATGCACCGTGGCGCGGCCTTGGGGCCTGGGCTGTGGCTATTGCTGCAGACATCGAGGGGGGTCCTGGGCCGGTTGTGGGGGACAGACAGAGGAAGCCCTGCTGCAGTGCCCTGAGGCTCCCCTGCCCCGCAGGTCGGTGAAGGCCAGCCTGTCCCTGCTGTGCGCCGAGCTGCGGGGCGACACCGAGCCCAAGAAGAAGCGGAGCAAGATGGGCGAGGATGCCTACGGCAGCCTCAAGAGCTCCCAGGTGGGTCGCGCCAGCCAGGGGCACCCCGATCCCCTCCCGGGCGCACCAGCCTCGGGGACCAGAGCCCCCCGGGAGCAGGCACGGGGAGGGTGGGTGTCCCAGCCAGGTGGGTGCTGCTGACGGGGGTCTCCTGGCAGGACAAAGTGCGGTGCAAGAAGAGCGGCTCTCAGAGCAAGCTGGTTGCCAAGGTCTCGCAGCTGAAGCAGAAAGTGAAGAGCAAGGCGCTGCCCGCTGGCCTCGGCCCCTTCCGCCGGAAAGACCCCGCCGCCGGCAGCCGCATCCAGAAGAAGCTGCCCCGGGCAGCCGCATCCAGAAGAAGCTGTCCGGGGCCAAGAGCTCCAAAGCGGGCGGCTGCTCCAAGTACCCGCTGCCGGGCCCCGATGCCCGGGACCCCCCCGACTTCCACGGCCAGGCCAGCCCGGGGGCCAGCGGCACAGGTAGGGCATAGCTGGGGGGTCCCTGTAAAGCACCCAGGCCCTGAGAGACCCCCTAGGGCACTGTGCAGAGTCCAGCTCGCAGCCACCCGGCTCCAGCTGCGCGGAAGGAGGCATTTAAAAATAGCAAATAGCCGGCCGTGCTGCAGCCCCGGGGGTGACCCGCGGCTCATGGGGTGGGGGGGCCGGGCTCGGAAACAAGAGTGGGAACAGTCTCGGCTTCCTCTGCCCACGGGGCCCCGTGTCCCGCAGAACAAAGCGGGGGACCGGGACCGGATGCAGGAAGGAGGAAGCGGGGGGAGCATCCGCCCGCGGTGGGGGGGAGCTCTGGCCAGGGGGTCCCGGCTGCCCCCGCTGCCCCACAGATGACGACCCCGACGGGGACTCGGACAGTGAGGAGGGCGACGAGACACTGCTGCCCCGTGACCCCCCTGGGCTGGCCCTGCTGCCCGCCAGCCCCCCCGCCGTGCTGGGGCCCTCCCCGTCCTCCGTGGTGAAGATGGAGGCCAACCAGAAGGCCAAGAAGAAGAAGGAAAGGCAGGGGTTACTAGGTAACGGGACCCCCTCTTTGGGTACCGGGCAGGGAGACCCCATCCCGGGCTCCCCTGTGCATGTGTGGGGAGGGCTGGTGCCAGATGTTTTGCTCGCAACCTGGGAAACATCTGGCCTGGGCGAGTCCAGCCGAGATAGAGCGGGTGGCAGGGTCCCGGGGGCACCGGCGGGGACATCCGCCCCGCTCCCAGCTACGTGCCAGGCCCCGGGGAAGCCACCGAAGCAGCGTGCCGCTCCCCGCAGGGCTGTGCCGCATCTCCAGCCCCGAGGGCGAGGTCAAGATCAAGCGGCGCCCGGCCAAGCCCAGCGTGGGGGCGCTGGAGAAGGTGCCCGCCCGGAAGAAGCCGGGGGCCTGCGAGGGCAGCGCCAAGAAGAAGCTGAAGGGCAAAGCCAAGGAGAGCCTGCGGGAGCCGGGGCAGCCCAGCCCCAGTCCCCCGGCCCTCGGCCCCTTCCCCGGGGCTGAGCCCAGGTCGCTGGGGGCCAGGGACGACGGGGCGAAGATCGCCAGCGAGCGCCTCAAGAAAGCCACGCGCAAGAGCAAGGTGCTGCAGTCGGCCCTGCGGGTGAGTCCCGGGGTTGGTGGGGGCACGGGCAGTGCCCGGCAGGGTGGGCGCCGCGCAGCGGTGACCAGGGTCGTGCTCTCTGCAGCGGAAGAACGGGGCGCTCTCGCTGGCGCTGTCGCCCCGCAACGCCAAGGCCATCCTGAGCAAGGGCAAGAAGCTGGGCAAGGTCAAGAGCAAGATGGCCACCAAGCAGGTAAGGGACCCAGGCTGGCACGCGCCCCCCGAGATGCCCCCCAGGACTGGCCCAGCTCCCGGGCAGCTCTCGGATGCCAAGGGCCTGATAGCCGGCCCTGGGGGCTGCGGGCGCCCGGCACCGTGGCTGACCCCCAGGTCTTGCAGAGCAAGGGCCGGGCGGTGAGCCGGCTGCTGGAGAGCTTCGCCGTGGAGGACGACTTCGAGTTCGATGACAACAGCAGCTTCTCGGAGGAGGAGGAGGGCGCCCCGGGGGCAGGGCTGGGGCTGGAGCGGGGCGGGGGGC
>NW_005842772.1:531156-533953 GCF_000455745.1 Alligator sinensis
GCGGGGGGGAGTGGGGGCGCGGCACCCGCCGGCGCATCTACTCCCAGGAGCAGCTGCTGCAGGAAGCCGTGAGTCCGTCCCGCTCCTGGGGCCGGCAGAGGGGCTGGGGGGGCGCAGCCTGGGGTCGCGCTGAGCCCCGCGGTGCCTTGCAGGTGCTGGACGTGCGGCCCCCGTCGCGCCGGTGCCTCTCGCCCGGCACCCGCGTCTGCGCCTACTGGAGCCAGAAGTCCCGGTGCCTCTACCCAGGCAACGTGGTGCGAGGTGAGGGACCCGCGTGTGCACGCGTGCTGCGGTCTGGCCCCTCCTGCCCCCCAGGTGGGCTGACATCCCCTCCCCGTGCCCCCCCAGGCTCCTCGAGCGACGAGGATGATGACCCGGACGCGGTGATGGTGGAGTTTGATGACGGCGACACCGGGCACATCGCTGTGGCCAACATCCGCCTCCTGCCCCCCGACTTCAAGATCCAGTGTGAGTCCCTGGCTCGGTGCAGGGACAGGGTGTTTGGGGGGGACATGGGGGACACCAGGGCCTGACGCTTGCTGCGCCCCCAGGCACGGAGCCCTGCCCAGCGCTGCTCACCTCCAGCATGTGCCGGCGGACGAAGCGCTCCTCCAGCGACCTGCCCCCGCCCGGCGACTCGGCCCCCAGCCTGTGCCCCGAGGGGCGCGATGCTCCTGAGCCCCCCAAGAACCCCGGGAAGAAGGCAGCCAGCAAGGAGAAAGCTGGTACTTGAGCTTCTCAGTGCACGGGGCTGGACAGGCCGGTCTGGAGGGAGGGGCAGTGGCAGCTTCAGGGGGAGAGGTCACGGGGTGGGAGTGAAGGTAACCGGGGGGCACAGGGGCGATATTGGGGAGTGAGGGGCACTGGCAGCTCCGGGGTGAGGGACTGTGGGTTGGGAGCGAGTGGCATGGGGATGGGCAGCAGGTCAGGAGCGAGGGGCACCGACAGCGCCAGGGTAGGGGGCTGCGGGTCGGGAGTGAGGGGAACCAGGGGACACAAGGATGGGGAGTGCCCCGCTCTGACCCGTTGTGTGCTCCTGCCCCCAGGCAAGGCGGAGGCGCTGGGTGCGGGCGCGCGGGCATCGGCCCCGAGCGAGCACTTCCCGGGCCGGCGCGGGAGCCCGCTGCTGAGCTGGGCCACCGTGGCGCAGGGCAAGCGGAAGGCAGCGGGCAAGGGTGCAGCGGTGCTCCAGGACCTCTTCCAGCTGAGCAGCGGTGCCCGGCGGCTGCGGGCCAAGGAGGCGCTGTTCACCCCGCACCACCACCACGCGGCCGCCCCCGTCTTCGGCACCGGCTTCGGGGCCGACTCCTTCAGCCGCATCGCCAGCTCCTACGCCGCCTTTGGCCCCGGCGCCGGCCTGGCACTGCCCGGTGCCCACAAGCTGCTGCGGGCCAAGCGGCTGGAGGCGGAGGCAGGCCGGGCTGGGCGGCGCCGGGCGGGCGCCGAGTGCCTGGTGAAGCTGGACCACGAGGGCGTCACCTCGCCCAAGAGCAAGGCCTGCAAGGCGCTGCTGGCGGCCGACCGGGCGTTCGGCGCTCGGGCGCTGCCGGGCCAGGGCTACGGGCCACCGGGGCTGGCGGGCAAGGAGCGCAAGGGGCGGGCACCGGCGCACCCGCTGCCCGTGGGGCTGGCGCTGCGCAAGTTCGGGGGCCAGGGCGAGTGCGGACCGCACTGCGACAGCGACTGCCACAGCTCGTACTCGGAACCCGAGGAGGACGAGGGCCCCGGGGCGCTGGGCACGGCCGCCGTGCCCTCGCGCTTCCTGGCGCGGCTCTCCGTGTCCTCGTCCAGCTCGGGCTCCTCCACCTCGTCCAGCTCGGGCTCGGGCTCCACGTCCAGCCTCTGCTCCTCGGACAACGAGGACTCGTCCTACAGCTCCGATGACGAGGACTCGGCCCTGCTGCTGCAGACCTGCCTGTCACAACCCGTGCCCGCCCTGCTGGCCCCCGCCGCCCAGGCCCTGCGTGCCAAGGGGGGCGCGCCGCCTGCCCGCTGCTTCCTCGCCAAGGCGGCTGTGGCCAGCGCCAAGGCCAAGCTCAAGCGCAAGGAGGCCCTGAGCTTCTCCAAAGCCAAAGAGTTCTCCCGGAGGCAGCGCCTGCCGTCGGTGGAAAATCGGCCAAAGATCTCCGCCTTCCTGCCGGCACGGCAGCTCTGGAGGTGGTCGGGGAACCCCACGCAGGTAAGTGGCATGGTCCAGACCCGCCCCCCCCCGATGCGCTACTCCCCCAGAGCCCTGGCGAGCAGGGTGCTGCGGGCACCAGGGCCAGGCCTTGACCCGCTGCCGCCTGCCTGCAGCGCCGGGGCATGAAGGGGAAGGCGCGGAAGCTGTTCTACAAGGCAATTGTGCGGGGCAAAGAGACACTGCGTGTCGGGGACTGCGCCGTGTTCCTCTCGGCCGGGCGGCCCAACCTGCCCTACATCGGCCGCATCGAGAGCATGTGGGAGTCGTGGGGCAGCAACATGGTGGTCAAGGTCAAGTGGTTCTACCACTGGGAGGAGACCAAGCTGGGCAAGCGGCACAGTGACGGCAAGGTCAGGGGCATAGGGGTCGGGCCGGGGGGGCGGCAGGGACGGGCTCAGGGCGCAGACCCTGATCCAGCCCCCGATCCGCAGAACGCGCTGTACCAGTCGTGCCACGAGGACGAGAACGACGTGCAGACCATCTCGCACAAGTGCCAGGTGGTGGGGCGCGAGCACTACGAGCAGATGACGCGCAGCAAGAAGTACCAGGACCGCCAGGACCTCTACTACCTGGCCGGCACCTACGACCCCACCACGGGCCGCCTCGTCACCGCCG
>NW_005842772.1:534015-542467 GCF_000455745.1 Alligator sinensis
TTGAAAGCCATACTTTCCCTAGTACCTCTGACTGTTTGCTGGCAGGTGAAGCAGAAATCAGGTGTCTTGTTCTATTTATTTCGCGTGTACATAGCGTATTTGCGCCCGGCAGAGACGCAGAGGCCGCGACAGGCAGCGGGGGGTGGGGGGCAGGGGTGGGGTCGGCCGTCTGCTTGGGTTCGTTTTCGATGCACTGTTTGCCCCCAGCCTGGCTGGGGCCGGGGAAGCCTGGGGAAATCGCTGTATATAGGGAGGGGCCGGGCAAAGATCCCCCCCTCCTGTCCTGTGTAATATAGACCCCCCCAGCTCCTGCTTGCAACGCAGCACGCGTGTCAGCGCGGGGCCAGGCTGCGGCATGCTTACCTCTGAACCACACCTGTGTGCACGCGCCAGGGAGAGGGGCAGCGGCAGTGCACGGGACCCCTGGGGTGGGGGTGTGCCAAGGGAATGGGCACGTGGGGGGCTGCTATGCGTGGGCTCGTGTGTGCCCTCCCCTCCTTCCACCAGGCAGGACCTGGTCTGACCTGGGGGGGCAGGAAACTTCCTGGGGCACCCCCGCTTGTCAGACCCCTGCCCCTGCCTCTCCTCCAGGTGGGCAGTGGGGGGGGGGGGCAGTTTTCCAGGCAAACCAAAGCACCCCCCCCCCACACCAAGCAGGGTGCACCCGAGAGCAAGGCCGGGGGACCCCAATGCTGCCCCCTGCACTGTTCGCAGCTCCCCCCCTGACCCCCCCCTGCCAGGGCAGGAGGCAGCTGGCCCGTCCCAGCCCCACCGCACCCCTGGGTAGGGGGAGAAGGAGCACGGCCCAGCCGAGACCCCTCTGCCCCCCACCCTGGCGTCCGCCCGTCCCGTCTCCCCACGTGGCAGCGCCGTGCCCTGTACATGTGTACAGCCCCCCACGGGGACCGTTGGTTTGTTTTTTTTCCATGTAAACACTAAAAACAGAAAACAAACAAAAAAAACCCTCAAAAAAAGGGAAAAAAAAGAAAGGAGGAAAAAGAAAAAAAAGAGGGGGGTGGGGGCGGGGGGAGGAAGCAAAACGAACACAAACCCCAAGGAGGAAACAAAGGTTTTATGAGCAGCAAACTCTATGTAAAGGCCTTTTAGTATGGAACTTTTTTATTGATAACTTGGCTTATAAATAAATATATGAAATGGCGGCAGTGCCCGCAGCTTTTTCGGGGCCGGGGTCTGGGGCAGGGGAGGGGGTGCTGAGGGGCCCTGGCGGGCAGGGGCACCAGCCCCTGCTTGGGATCTGCTGCTGAGTAGTGGGGCTGGGGGCTCAGGGCCAGGCTTGGCACTGGGCTGATGTGAGAGGGGGTCACTCCAGCATCCCCTGGTGCAAGGGGTCCGCGCTCACCTGGGCTGCCCCAGCCTTGCCCCAGGGGCTGCCAGCAGGAGCCAGGGGCATGGGCACTCTGTGGCATGGGGCAGGCCTCCGAGCCTGCAGCCAGCCCAGGGAGGGGTACAAGGGAGATACCAGGTGGGGAACACGGGAAGGCAACTGCGGGGCCCTGGCATCCCCCGATTGAGGCTGTGCCATCCTGCGGGTACACACCAGCCCAGCACAATCCGGTGCTAGCACCAGTCACCCTCCAGCTCCCTAGTATGAGGGGTGGGTGCAGCACCGAGACACCCCGCACTGCAGGCCTGGGGTCTTGAGTGCCCAAGTCCTGTGGAGACCTGCAGGGCTCGAGGCTGGGGTGGACTGGGGCAGGGGAAGTGCCCTGCTCCAGGGAGGCTGCGTCCATGGTCTGAGCCCTGAGGACCGTGTAGCCCATGGGGTATCAGTCTGAGCCCTTCACCCCCTGGTCTGTGCCCCCACCTGGGTGGCCCCACTAGGTCTCTGCTGGGAAAGGGACTAGGCATCTGCCTGTACCCAAGGGATCGGCCCCAAGCCAGGGCAGGGCCTGGAGCCCACCCAGAGCTGCCCACTGTGCCAGGTTGCTGGCTACCAAGAACAAGGGTCGGGGGCGCAGCCCTGTCCATGCAGGGTGCCATAGGGGCTGCACAAGGAAGGGGCAGGAGAAGCGAAGCAGAGGCCAAAGGCAGCTTTACTGCAGAGCAGCTGGCACCAGCGGGGCATGAAACCCAAAGCGGTTCCCCCTACCCTCACCCACCCGGCACAGCATGGGTGGCTTTGCCAGGCAGCAACTCCCAAGGCACCCGTGATCCAGAACCGGTCACCTCGGGCAGGACCGGGGGCCTGGTATGGCCAGCACGGACTCCTGGGTTCTGGTCCTGGCTCACCAGCTGCGCGCCGGGCACAGCAGTGCTGCAGCTGGAAGAGACGGTAGAGGGCACCTGGCAGCAAAGCCCCCCAGCTTGGCTAAGGCCCCTCGGGGTGGGACACCGCCGGGACCAGGCCACGGATAGGACCTGCGCCAGCCGTGCACGGGGCAGTCAGCATCAGGGACCCGGGTGTCCTGCCGAGGCGGGGGGTGCATGGGGAGCAGAGCAGGGGCAAGCAGCACCAGAAGCCCCCCTAGCTCCTGCCTGGTCTGCTGGGAGCCCCGGGGCCCCACCCCAGCCAAACCCACTCCTGCCCTGCAAGAGGCATCTGGGGCAGTCCCAGCGCCCCCCCCCTTGCCTACACCCTGTGCACCCCACTCCTTGCACACCCCAGGCACCCCTCCTTGCACCCTGTGCAAGCCCCCTCACACAGCTCCCCCCCATGGAAACCCCTCATGTACCCCAATGCACACCACCCCTGCTCCTAGCATTCCCAGGGCACCCCGCGAATACCACCTTGCACTCTGCTCCTTGCACATCCCCAGTGCACGCACTCCTTGCACAACCCCCTTGCATGCTGCTCCCTGCCCAGCCCATGCAACCCCCCTGTACGCCCCTTTGTATACCCCCATGGAAACCCCTAATGCAGCCCCCTTGCACACCCCACCCCCACTCGTACCCTGCTGCGTGCAAGCCCCCAGTGCACCCCCTCCTGGCACCCCGCCTTGAGCCCTGGTGCTTGCACACCCCCGTGCAAGGCCCCCGAGTGCCTCTCCTTGCACACACCCCTCGCGTGTAAGCCCCTCATGCACTCCCCCCTTGCACACGCCCCGACCCCGGCAGCCGCGAGCGAAGCCGACCCCACGTGGGGGCGGACGAAGGGAGGCGGGGCCAGGCGACGCCGGCGCTCGCCATTGGACCGCCCCGCAGCCAACCGGCGGGCGCCGAACGGCGACCTCGCGCGCCCATTGGCCGCCGCCGCTCCCTTTTGTTCTCCGCCAGCCAGAGCGCCCTTAACCCCTGCACTGCCGCGGGCGCCGACGGGCAGCAGCAGCGGGGCACGCGCGGGGGGGCGCGGCCAGGCCCCCCGGCCCCGCCCCCTTCCAGTGGGAAACTGAGGCAGGAGCATGGCAGGGCCCTGCCCTCGCACCAGCCCCATGCCCCTGGGGCCTTGGCAGTGCGGGGGGCCCTGCCAGGCGCCTCATGCCCCGCTGCAGCCTGAGCTAGGGGCACCGGTGGGCTCCCCAACACCCCCTTGCTGGAGCCAGGCCCACAGGCAGGCCCCCCAGGGGTTACTCCTGGCGCCCGGGCCCCAGCAGGCCGCCCCCCTGGCCCGCGGATCCCATCTGAGCCCCAGGCGCACAAGTCACCGAGGAAGCAAGAGACGAGGCGGGCGCGGCGCGTGCCAGCGGTACAGGGCTGCCCTTTTCTGCCCGGCTGGTCGGGGGGGATGCCGCAAGGGGCACCCCCGCCAGAGCAGCCAGTGCTGCATGCATGGAGATGCAGCACACGCCCCCTGCCCAGCACCCCACTTGCAAGCGGGGGGCAGGGAGCATCACAGAAAAGGGTGCGTGGTGTCTCCCCGGGGGCCGAGCCACCCAAGATGCCCCCCACCCAGAACCGAGGCGCCCCGCTGACCTGGCATCCAGCGCCGTGTAGGCCTGCTCTGGCTTGGAGCACGCCCGACCCCCAGGATTGATGGACGCGCCTACCTGGAGCTGGTTCCTGGTCTCCCATCCTGCCAGGCTGCCTGCAAAGCAAAGCAAAGCAAAGCAAAGTGAAGCAGCACCCCAGGTAGCGTGTGGAGCCCGGGCAAGTTCAACCCAGCCCAGTCCAGCCACTAGGCCCACGCCTACCCCAGGCAGCAGCTCCTACCCCTGGGTGTCCCAGGGCCAAATAGTAGAGAGTGCCATTGCTCCTCCTTATATAGGGCATAGTGCCCCCGGGGAAAACTGTCCCCCAGATCCCGCTTCCCTGCCCAGCTGGTTCCACCCACTGTGCTTCACCCGCCAGCTTGATGGGGCTGGAGGGCTGCCAGGGGCTGAGAGCAGAGGATTTTTGGGGTGGATGCACCTAGCAAACCGTCCAGAACTGCAGACTCCAGGCCCCGGCTGCAACCCAGGCTGTAACCCTGCTGGGCATGGGGCTGCTGCTGTGGAGGGTCTGCCCACGTGGGGGCCAGACGTCCAGCATCCTGCCACCTCTGTCGTGGCGCGTGCGCTGTGCTCCTGCCTGCCAGGCTGCCCGTCTCATGGCAGTCGAGCCCGGGCTGTGGCAGGTTGGGGGCCTGGAGCACCAGGAAAGGACGGCGGGTCCTCTCCGGCCTGCCCCAGCCCCTTCCCACGCCAGGCTGAGGCCAGGCAATGGGCCAGGGGGAAGGTGGCTATGCCAGGCAGGGCTGGGAGCCAACAACCCCCGGGCTGGCGGTGCAGGGAAACAGCTGGAGGAGGCTGCGGGCCGGGGGGGGCAGGACTAGGGCTGGAGCTCCCACCCCCGCAGCCCAGCCCTCAGCCTTGCAGGACCCTCATCTTGCCCCCCTGGAGCCCAGCACCTAGCCTCTGCCCCTCCGCCTGTCCCAGAGGGGCGGCATGGGTACCCCAGGCACCCAGAACAGCTGAGCACTGATCTGGACTCCGTTCTGCTCCCAGTATGGTACCCACGCTACCCAGAGTGCGCAGCCCGACGGGGTGCCCAGCGCCAAGGCTGAGCACCAGGGGCCGGGGTGTCCAGCTGTCCCAACCCATGGGCACATGCCACGCTGGCCCGTGGCCCAATCCTGGCCCTGGAGCAGTGCAGCGCTGCCCTCTAGTGCCTGCCCTGGGCACGGCCGGCTGGCCTGGGACAGGGTCAGGGACAGCGGGCAGGTGTGGACCCCGCGGGCCTGGCTCGGGGACAGGGAGCCCTATGGCTCTGGGGCCGGATGCCCAGGCGCAGCTTGGACCCCCAGGTTCAGGCTTTGCTGCCTTCGATCACCAAGCCGGAGCCTCTACCGTCTCCGCCGGGGCGTAGACGTCTCCCCTCAGCCCGGGAGCAGGCGGCTGGGGCTGTGCCGCCAACGTGCTCCAAGCAGGAGCCCTGGATGGGCACAGGTCAGCCTGTGAGCAGGGTCCCCAAGGCACAGCAGCCAGGCCCTGTCTAGTCGCTCTGCTCCCTCTGTGCCGAGAGCCGCCCCCCACAGCCCAGCAGGCAGCACAGAGCCCGGCTGACCGGGGCCAGCTTTGCATCCTGTGCAGGTTCAGCCCTGGGCATGGTGGGCAGAGGCTGGTGCCGTGGGCAAGCCCTCATCAGAGCAAATCCCCACGCTCCAGCAGATGCAGCCTGACCTCTGCTTGCATCCCCATGCTCCCCCAGGCAACGTCTGCCCCCGGCCTGCTGGAAGGAAGCTGCCCACTCCCTGCCCCTGCTGTCCCTCCCCAAGCCTCAGGAAACAGGGTGCCAAGTGCTCTCCAGCTGGAGACTCAAATGCTAGGTTAAAGCTGGGGCTCAGCTGCCCAGGGCTCAGAGGCCTTTGTTTCCCTCTCCAGCAAGTGGAGACCTGTCTCTACCTAGAAATAGGCAGGGACTGTGGGGCAGGGCTAGCTGGTATCACCTGGGCATCCGGCACTCCCAGTGCCACTGGGGCAGGCAGGGAACTCAGGGAAAGGGGAATCAGGGTAAGGCAGGGAAGAGCAGCCCCTGGGGCCTGCAGCCTCCCCCTGCCCTGGGTACAACCCTGCGCTCCACCCAGCGTCTGTCACCCACAGGGCAGCATGGCAAGACTCATGGGAGAGCCCCATTGCAGAAGGAGCTGCCCAGTCACTGCTGGTGCCACAGGCTGCAATCCACAGCTCCAGGCCCAGAGCCATGGAAAGCATCTGGGGCCCTGCACGGACAGGGGCTGCAACACCCCCGAACTGGCACGGTGACTGCTGCCCTGTAGAAATGGGCACCAGGCCCTTGGCCTCATCAGCTTCCTGCCTGGCCACAAGGCACCTGGTTCTGTCTGGGGATGAGCAAAATGAGCCGCTCTGACCACAGGCCAAGTGAACCAGTGCCTTTTGGCTATGCCAGCTGCCTGTGGAGCAAGGAGCCAGTGCCACCCTCACTAGGACAGCCACCAGGCCAGGCCTGCAGGCAGCCCAGGGAACCAGAGACCCCAGGGGGCTAGCAAGGATAAATGCATTTGTATCAATGGGATGAGCATGGCTGCAGGGGTGGCCACTGTCTGCAGAGGAAGGCTGTGAAGCAGCTCCATGCCCACCTGGTGTGGACAAGCTCAGCCCTCTTAAATTTATCAGGGCTGACAGCCCAGCAGCCCTGTGTGTGTTTTTCAGTTGGAGGGTGCTGGAATCTCACAGCAAGAATGAGTAGGGAGGAAGGCTGCGCCCAGCTCGGGGGTAGGTGCTGTCCCTTAGGGCTTGGCCCTGCCAGGCCAGACCCAGGCACCTGGAAGCAGCTACTCCTACACCTCCCTGGCTGCAGGGAAGAGGGAACCCCAGACTTCAAGTCAAACCTGAAATTCAAGGCACATCCAGCCACGAGGCAGCCTGGCCAGCCTCCACCATGCCTGCTCCATCACTGCTGACACCTGCTCAGCAGGTAGGTGTCTGCTTTTAGACTAGGCAGAGCAAGCTGCACTCCTGTCATGCAGCTGCCAGCTTCCCTTGGGAAGGGAGCTGGGCCCTTGTCTCAGACCTGGACACAAGGCTTCTCCCCCTGACAGAGGCTCCCCCACCTAGCAGGGGGCAGCACAGCAGGAAGGACAGCACACGCATGTCATTTACTGCAGCGCTTTTATTTTCCTTACAATGACGTGTTGTCGGGCATTACAATTCTCGACCTTGGGATGACTTACAAGTTTTGGTTTTCTACTGTCATGTGAGAACATTAAGGCAACGTACAAAAAAAAATCTTACATAAATTAAACGGGATGCAGAAATTTACAGGTGTAAATGCAGAGTTTCAGCAACTCAAGTCGAGTTAACTTTTAGCCCCATGTGATGTCTTGCTGGGATACAGGTGGGTGGGAAGATGGAAACGGGTTCCTAAGGCTTGGATGTGATATGTTTTTCCAACCTTGCTAGAACAGCAGCAACAGAAGTGAACTCTTTGATGGACTCCTACCAGCCTCTACATGAAAACCTGGAATACTCAGCGCTTTACAGATTGGAGTCTGACCTCAAATACCCTGTACAGATCTAGTCTCCGGCCCACGAGCTTAGGCTCCAGGCAAGTGTCACTCATCAATAGTAGCAAAGCCAGGAGCCCTACAGGCTCCTCGGCAGATTCTCTTCCACAAACACAAGTTAACCTTGGCAGCAGGGTCACGCTAGTGACTGCACCTGTACCAGGGTCTAGGTCAGATGTGTACAGGGTATTTTGCTAGAGAGTGTACACCAAGGGAACAGGGAACTTGAATACAAGGTCAAATCAGCGACAGCTTGACAATCCAACAGTGCTGACATGTGTCTAACATCAGATACAGACTTTCCAAGGGCAAGTTTCTTTGAAAGAAGGCTTATTCCAGTTTTAGGAGGCTAGCATGAGGTGTATAGATTTGCCTGGGCAAACATATACTAGTGAAAAAAAATACTCATGCAGCAGATGCTGGGCATCCGCTCGCAGTCCATTTAGAAGCATTTGCGGTGGACAATGGAGGGGCCGGACTCATCGTACTCCTGCTTGCTGATCCACATCTGCTGGAAGGTGGAGAGGGAGGCTAGGATGGAGCCGCCGATCCAGACAGAGTATTTGCGCTCAGGGGGAGCGATGATCTGCAAGGCAACAGAGACAAGTCAGCGGCAGAGCCAGGGCTTTGGAGGCCACCTCCCCTCCCGAGTCCCTGGGCATTCGAGAGAGGGTTTGTTCGTGCCCCGGAGGCTGCACCTACCTTGATTTTCATTGTGCTGGGTGCCAGGGCTGTGATTTCCTTCTGCATTCTGTCTGCGATGCCAGGGTACATGGTGGTACCACCAGACAATACTGTGTTGGCATACAGGTCCTTTCGGATGTCTACGTCACACTTCATGATGGAGTTGAAAGTGGTCTCGTGAATGCCACACGACTCCATGCCTGGAGAAGAGAGGTTGCCAGGTCAGCACGCAGCTGGCCACCCAAGCCTTGTGCCGCCAGCCCCTCCCCCCTGCACTCAGACCCATGACTGGCATGTTCCAGGCACGTGCTTGGTAAACACCTACCTAGGAAGGATGGCTGGAAGAGGGCCTCTGGACACCTGAACCGC
>NW_005842772.1:542498-544009 GCF_000455745.1 Alligator sinensis
CATTGCCGATGGTGATCACCTGCCCATCGGGCAGCTCGTAGCTCTTCTCCAGGGAGGAGGAGGAAGCAGCTGTAGCCATCTCCTGTTCAAAGTCCAGGGCAACGTAGCACAGCTTCTCCTTGATGTCACGCACAATTTCCCTCTCGGCCGTGGTGGTGAAGCTGTAGCCTCTTTCTGTCAGGATCTTCATGAGGTAGTCTGTCAGGTCCCGGCCAGCCAAGTCCAGACGCAGGATGGCGTGGGGCAGAGCGTAGCCCTCGTAGATGGGCACAGTGTGGGTGACACCATCCCCAGAGTCCATAACAATACCAGTGGTACGACCAGAGGCGTACAGGGACAGCACAGCCTGGATAGCAACGTACATGGCTGGGGTGTTGAAGGTCTCAAACATGATCTATGAGGGGGAAGGGAAAGAAAACCATGGTTTCAGTGACAAGAAGCCTCATCCCAAGCTGGTTCACTCAAATCCAAATTAGATCACACATCATGCTGGCATGCAAGAGTGGGATGTGTGGAGAAAGGGGAGGGGAAAAAAAGAAAAAAAAAAAGGAGGCAAAGAACGCAGGCAGAAAATACACAAATAAAAAGAAACCTGAGACTTCAGGAAGGAAATGCCAGGAGGAGAACAGAACCCTGGAACAGGGAAAGAAAAAGGCGAGTTTAAGGAGATGCCATAAAATTGGAGAGGGCTTGTGCTGCGCGAGGGATGGAGGCGCCGACGGCTGCTCCCGTGGGGAGCCCCTACCTGTGTCATCTTCTCCCTGTTGGCCTTGGGGTTCAGGGGGGCTTCTGTGAGCAGCACGGGGTGCTCCTCCGGGGCCACGCGCAGCTCGTTGTAGAAGGTGTGGTGCCAGATCTTCTCCATGTCGTCCCAGTTGGTGACGATGCCGTGCTCGATGGGGTACTTCAGGGTCAGGATGCCTCTCTTGCTCTGGGCCTCGTCGCCCACGTAGCTGTCCTTCTGACCCATGCCGACCATGACGCCCTTTAAGAGACAAACATGGGAGGGGCGAGGTTAGGGCCGCGGCTCTGGACCGGCTCCGCGGCGCCGCTCGGGGCTGGTCTCCGCCCAACTGACCTGGTGCCTGGGGCGCCCCACGATGGAGGGGAACACGGCCCGAGGAGCGTCGTCTCCTGCAAAGCCAGCTTTGCACATCCCGGAGCCATTGTCGATGACGAGCGCTGCGATTTCTTCTTCCATTGCGGAGGATCTGGCGGGGGGGGGGGAGATGAGGAGACCCGTGGTCAGCGGCGCTGAGCAGACCCCTTGCCAAGCAGGATTCGGTCCCTGCAGCACCCCACCCAGCTCAGGGCTCCACCCCCCCCCCATCATGCATTGCATTGCATTTTTTAAAATGCACTAAGAAAGAAAAAAAAAAAAGAGTGGGGGGGGTGCTCCAGCAGGCGCTGCTGCAGCTCACAGGGAGGGGGCAGCACTGCAGCCCCCCCACCCCCCTGCAGCACCCCAGGGTGCAGCATCTCCCCCAGAGCCCGGCGCCTCGCAGCTTCCC
>NW_005842772.1:544777-547234 GCF_000455745.1 Alligator sinensis
ACACGCTCCCCCATGGCCGGGCGCGTCCCCGGCCACGTGGGGCGGCTGGTGGGCTCGGCTCCGCCTCTAGCGCCCCGGAACCTGCATGAACCAAGCTGCCGCCCCGGAATCTGCGCCCGGCGCCTGGGGGCCACGGGGCACCCCGGGCATGGGGCACCTGGGCTTCGCAGCACCCGGGGTGTGGGGCACCTGGGCCATGTGACACCCCGGCCATGGGCATCTGGCCCACGCAGCACCCCGGGTGTGGAGCACCTGGGCCATGCAGCACCCCAGGCACGGGGCACCTGAGCCATGTGACACCTTGGGCATGGGGCACCTGGGCCACAGGGCAACCCGGGCGTGGGGCACCTGGGCCATGTGACGCCCCGGGCATGGGGCATCTGGCCCATGCAGCACCCCTGGGCCATGTGACACCCTGGGCGTGGGGCACCTGGGCCATGCAGCACCCCGGACATGGGGCATTTGGGCCCGTCCTGCACCCTGGGCATGGAGCATCTGGGCCCGCGCTGCATCTCTGGGCCCACGGTGCCTGGGACCACGCTGCACCCCACTCCCATGGCACCCCGTGCCCAGCACCCCCAAGCATGAGGCCCCATGGCACCAGCGCCACGACCCAAGTGCCACCGCCCTTGTGTGATTGCACCGCTCCATGTCCCGCTGCCACGCAAGCGCCGTGGGTGTCTGCGTCCCGTGGCAGCTTTCACGGGGCTCCAAGCGGGGACGGCGGAACGGGCCGCCCGGTTGTCCTGGGGCACTGGCTCTGTCCAGGAAGGCAAACGCTGGGATGGGCGGGTTTACTCAGGCCACCACAAGCACGTGGGGTCAGCATGGAGAGACCTCCCCTGTCATTAGCTGCGACCAGAGGCTGAATGCACGAGCCTCCCCGGACGCGGCCAGCTCGGGGCAGCCCAGGCCGTTGGGGTGCACGATGCCGCATCACCAGGCTCGGTGCTCAACAGGGCTCCTAAGTCCCCTGGACAGCAGCAGGAGTTCGGGGCCTACGTGCCAGTGAGGCCTGCCCAGGGGCCAGCACTCGCTCCGGGGACGTGCACCCCAGGACTAGCCCCGGCACCTCTGTGGCGCTTACGAGCCGGGTTTGGGGCATCTGGACCCGGTGCGATGGGCCGGGGGCGCCGGCCCCGGGCTACTGGGAAGCAGCGGGAGAGGGAGGGCGTTCACCTGCCCCCAGCACAGCTGGACGCAGCAGGCCGCATCTGCCCTAGGGCGTTGCACCTCTGGCTTCAAGCCCCGCTTTGGGGGAAGGGACCAGGCCCCGGCGGGGCTTTCGGTCCAGCCCAGCGCCCATCCCTGTTCTCGCCGCCGAGCAGGAAACATTTGCTTCCTGACGTCAAAGCCCATGAGCGAAGGCAGCGGTGACTCTGCGCCGCGGCGGCGAGCGGGGGAGCCGGGCCCGGATCAGCTCATCCTTAAGAAGCAAAAAAACCCTGCCCCCCGCCCGGCAGGCCCGGGAGGAGGAACCGGGGGGTGCGTTTCCTGGCACCGGGGCTGCAGGCAGCTGGGGAGGCGGAGCGGGAAGTTTCTGCCCAGATGAGGTCTTTCATTGCGGGGCCGAGGGGCTGGGCCACGGCCGGGCCCCGGGGAGCTGCAGGGGAAGGCTGGGAGGAGCAGGAGCTGGGCCCCCCCTTCCCCGACTAAGGGTGCCCGGTGCCCGGGGGCAGGAGCGGGTTCATCACCCAGGCAGAGGAAACGGGCATCGCTCATCATGGGGGGGCCCGGCCTGTGCAAGCCCCGGGGCTCCAGGTGACTCGTCCCCGGACCGGGCTTCTCTCGATGCCCAAACTAGGAAGCAAATCCCAGCCCAGCCAATGCCGGAGCGAAGTGGATGACTAATCCCGGGGGAAGTCCATCCTAGGCTGAAGGAGGCAAGGGAGGGGGCCAGGTCATGCTGAGCCAGGCCCGGGTACCCCCAGCCCCTGGCCCTTCCGGCTGGGCTGGCTCTGGAGCCACCCTCCGCGCCGGCCCCCATATCTAGGCATGGGGATCTGGTCCACCCGGGGAGGATGCCCTGCTGCCCCCGAGGTGGGTTTCTCCCAGTGTTTCCTGGCTCCCGGGGCGGACACGGGCATTCAGCCGTGGGTGACCGGCTCCGTGCCACGTACCCCGGCGGGGCGGGGGTGCTGCAGGGTCTTGCCTCTACCCCTCCCCCAGGGAAAGGCCCCTTGGGCCACGGGCGGGCTCCCTGCAGGGCTCTGACGTCCGGGCGTGAGCAAGCCAGGCGGGTTCCCACGCCCACGGTCCCCGCGCGCCATCGCCCCAGGGCCCAGCCAGGTGGTGAGGTCAAGTGCAGGTTCATGGGGCTCCAGGGTGGTTCCCTCCGGCGGTGCTGGCAGAGCCCCCCCAGGCCGGGTGACATTGTCTCCCGGAGGGGTTGGAGCGTGGGTGGGGGCAGAGCCTGGGGGGCACGGCCCTGCCTCCCCCCCACCCCCCGGCCCCAGG
>NW_005842772.1:547244-549285 GCF_000455745.1 Alligator sinensis
CCAAGCGGGGGGGGGAGCCGGTGGAGCCGGCCAGGTGGGCCGGGGGGAGGGGTGCATGCCTATATTTGGTGATCTCGGGCCCAGCCATGCCCGCCTGCTCCGAAACCTGCCCCGGCTCCCGCCCCGCGGCGAACAGCCGGGGCAGCGCCGGGGCTGGACTTTGGCTCCCCGAGGCCGGGAGCTGGGCGGGGGCACGCAGGGCGTGCGGGCAGAGCTTGCGCACGGGGGTGAACCCAGAGCTTGGGGGAGGGGTGCATGCCTATATTTGGTGATCTCGGGCCCAGCCATGCCCGCCTGCTCCGAAACCTGCCCCGGCTCCCGCCCCGCGGCGAACAGCCGGGGCAGCGCCGGGGCTGGACTTTGGCTCCCCGAGGCCGGGAGCTGGGCGGGGGCACGCAGGGCGTGCGGGCAGAGCTTGCGCACGGGGGTGAACCCAGAGCTTGCACACAGGGGTGCCACGTGGCCCTGCCTCTCCTCTGCACCCCCGTGGACACAGTGACCTGGGGGGGCAAGCAGGAGGGGAGGGGCGCCCTGCCCTGCCCTGGGAACGGGGAGACCTGGGGCATGGGGGCCACCCTGGTGCAGCACAGGTGGGCACGGAGCCCCCCCCACAGCCTGGGGGCAGGAAGCCTCCCTGAACCCCCCAGCCCCTTGGATGCACGACGAGCCCCAGACCTGCTGCCCCCCACCTCGCTGCGGCCACGTGGGCAGCACCCATGGGCCCTCCCAGCACTTGCGTGGGGGCAGCAACACCCCGGCCTCGATGCTGCCGCACCAGGGCAGCTCCTGCCCCGTGCGGGGACGCGGCTACAAGAACCCCCCACAGCTCTGCCCGCTTTGGGGCACCAGCTCTGGGCTGGGAGTGCCAAGAAACAGCAGGTTGCTTCCCTGCGGGGGGTCTGGAAGGTGACACCCATCAGCACTGGTGCTAGGCTGGTCTGTACTGGTGAGAGCGGGTGCTGGGCATGGGAGCTGCCTGCAGGACCCCAATGGGGCGCACTGACGGCAGGGAACTTGCTCTGGCTTCATGCCTGGATCGGGCCCCTCTGCATGGCTGAGATCCAGCCACGCGGCCCCCCGGCAGTGGGACCAGTTCCCTCCATCAGTACGACCAGCTTGGCACCCAGATGGGACTGGGTGCACTGGTTTCCACAGAGTCTGGCTGCAAGCGGTGCCCAGCTGGGCCCGGCCAGCGCCGGGAGGGGAGACCCCAAACATGCACCATGCACCGGGGGCAAGGAGCCCTCGTGGGGGACCTCCTCCACTCCCCGCCCAGCCTGGGGCCGGGCACGGCAGTTCCTTGCTGCGTCCACCAGGGGGGCCCCTGGACCGGTGCCGTGGCCTGTCCCGTGCCGCAGGCGTGTCCGTGTCGGTGCCCGGTGCCCTGCCCGTGTTGTGCCAGCAGGTGTGTGCCTGCAGCCTGGGCCCCCGGGGACAAGGGCAGGGACAGTTTGGGAGGGAATCTCCCAGGCCAGTGGCCTGAGATGAGTTTTTCCGTTCTCAGCCTCCGCCGGCAGCCCGGGACTCGGTTCACCTCCTGCCCTGTGGGCTTCACCCGCCGTGCGTGCAGGGCCCAGCTGCTGCCTGGAACAGCCGCGGCGCCCAGCCTGCCCCACAGGAGCCCTGGCCATGGGTGGGGGCAGGGACGGACCTGCCCCTGTGGGCTGGGGACAGGCATCGATCCCCCCTCGACAATGCTGGAGACTAGCTCGGCAGGCAGGGCAGGGGAGCAGGCATCCCTGGCCTAGGCTGGGGAAGTGTGCGCACACACACATCCCCACCCACACTCACATGCAAGCACACATATGCACAGACATGCACAAACATGCATGCACACACAGGCAGGCACACATGCACACACATGCAGGCATGCACATGCACGCACACACACATATGCACAGGCATGCACACACACACATGCAGGCACGCACATGTATACGCAGGCACATGCATGCACAAGTGCCTATGCGCATGCATGTGCACACACGCACACTCTTTGCGCTCCCTGGGATGCTCAGGCCCAGCCTGGGCCTCTCAAGGC
>NW_005842772.1:549800-565879 GCF_000455745.1 Alligator sinensis
CCCGACAACCTGCACCCTGACCCCCTTTGCAAAGTGCCCGCGAGGCTCGGACCCCCCGAAGCAAATCAGGGCCCTCGTGTCAGGCGCTGCACAAACGCAGCAGCTGCTTGGGTGAGAAAGGGAAACCGAGGTATGGACGGGTGCGGCAGGACCCCCGTCCCAGCCCATGTGGGAGGGAGGCATCTGAGCACTGCAGCACAGGAGAGGGGCTGAGCTGTGGCTGGGGGATGCCAGCGCTGGGCACGTGTGGTCTCCTGGGGTGACACGAGTCAGCCAGGTCTTAGCAACACCCTCCACTCAGATGGTCTCGGCTGGGGCAGCTCGGGGGGCGGGGGGGTACCAGGGGAGGTGCCCCCAACCCGCTGCCTGAAGGCCCAGGTCCCAGCACCCCTAGCAGGAAACGCCCCCCACCGGGCTGAGCACCCCAGGGATGGTCCCAGCATCCCAGCCCTCTCCAGCTGCCCATCCTGCCTCCCAGCCGGCTGGCGCGGGCACCCCACCAGCGAAGGGTCCTGGGGGCAGGCTGTAACTGGTAAGCCTCAATGCCCCCCTTGCCAGCCCGGCTGCCCCCTCCCAAGCTCCGCGGCCTGGCCTGATCGCTGCCCCCCCCCCGCCGCCCGTTGGGACGTGCTGACCCAAGCAGGGCACGTCCCGCGCCCTGGGCAGCCCAGGGGGCCGGGAGCCTGGAGCGAGCCGCAGGGGGGATTGGGAGCAGCCGGGGCTGTGGGACAGATGGAGGCAGGGGCCCAAAGCAGGATAAAAGGTTTACACTAAGCACCCGGCCCGGCTCACGGGTAAGGCGCTTAGGGGCTGGGCCTAGGAGCCGGCATGGCTGGAGGTGACCTGGGGCTGAATCAGAGACACCGGTAACCTTAGCCCGGCCCCACGCCCAGGCCACCCCCCGCGGCTCCAGTGTCTTTGCCCCACGGCTGGAGCCCGCAGGTGCCCCCGGCGGTGCCCACCCCGTCCTCCCGGGCCCAGCGCGGTAGCGTCCCGCGGCGCCGCCGAGCCCCATTGTCTAGCTCGTCAACCCCTTCCCTTTGTGGCTTAAGCTGGCGGGCGGCGATTGGCTGCTCCCGCGGCCCGGAGCTCATTGAAATCTGGGAGCGCGCTGTAATCCTAGCTGCGCCTAATTAAACCCGGCTGCGGCGCCCCAGCCGGCACAGTCGCTGCTGGCTCGCGCTCCCCCCTGGCACGCCGGAGCGGGCGAGGTCATCCTGCCGGCGGCGGCCGGGGGGGCCGGGGAGGCAACGCCCGCGCCCCCGCCGGTGGCACTGGCACTGCGAGCGGCAGATCGGATGCCGGCGAGCGAGGCTGCGCCAGGCCCAGCGCTGCCCCGCCACCGCCGCTGCGACCTCCTGGGCTGAGCCACCCGCTCCGCCGTGCGGGCCCCGCGCCGGAAGATGCCCACCAACGGCATCCACCAGGTGCTGAAGATCCAGTTCGGCCTCATCAACTGCGAGAACCGGTACCTGACGGCCGAGAGCTTCGGCTACAAGGTCAACGCCTCGGCCCCCAGCCTCAAGCGCAAGCAGATCTGGACCCTGGAGCAGGACGAGGGCGACGGCTCCGTCGTCTTCCTCAAGAGCCACCTGGGCCGCTACCTGGGGGCTGACAAGGACGGGCAGGTGCGGTGCGAGGCGGAGAAGCCGGGCTGCGCCGAGCGCTTCGCCATCATCACGCAGTCGGACGGGCGCTGGGCGCTGCAGTCCGAGCTGCACAAGCGCTTCTTCGGGGGCACGGAGGACCGGCTGTCCTGCTTCGCCCAGGTGGTGACCGAGGCCGAGCTGTGGACCGTGCACCTGGCCATCCACCCCCAGGCCAACCTGCTGAGCGTCAGCCGACGCCGCTACGCCCACCTGAGCCCGCAGGAGGACGAGATCTCCACCGACAGCAACATCCCGTGGGGCGTGGACGCGCTCATCACCCTCTGCTTCCAGAACAAGAAGTACTGCCTGCGCACCTGCGACAACCGCTACCTGCGCCACGACGGCGCCCTGGTGCCCGAGCCCGACGCCCGCACCGGCTACACGCTCGAGTTCAAGGCCGGCAAGCTGGCCTTCAAGGACTGCGACGGCAAGTACCTGGCGCCCGCCGGGCCCACCGGCACCCTCAAGGCGGGGCGCAGCTCCAAGCCGGGCAAGGACGAGCTCTTCGACCTGGAGGAGAGTCACCCGCAGGTCGTCTTCCGGGCGGCCAATGGCAGATACGTCTCCATCCGGCAAGGTAACGTGCCCCCCCGCGACACAGGCTCTGGGGTCCTCGTCTGCCCTGCCTTGGGTCCCCACTGCCTGGGGCCAGGGCGTAGCCCCCGCCTCCACGGGGCCCCCAGGGCAGGGCCTGGCCCTCACCTAGACTCTGCGGCTCCCGGGACCACATCCCACCACCTCCTGCCAGGGGCATCAGCTCGGGGCCCAGCAGAGCAGAGCAACCCCCACAGCAAAGCGGGGTCCCAGCCCTCTGCTCCTGGCTGCCGGGGTCCTTAGGCCCAATCGCACCCAGGCTGAGCCCCGGGCATTCGCACCCAGCCCAGCTGGGCATCCTGGGCCAGCAAATGCAAATGAAGCCCCGGCCCTGCCACGCTCCTTCACACCTGAGCCGGAGCTGGAGCCGAGGGGAAGGCAGCTGCCAATCCCAGGCAGCGCCGGAGGAGCCCGGGGCAGCTCCCAGCTTCCAAGCACGGGGCAGACCCAAGGGCACATGCAGCAGGGCCAGCTGGAAACCAGTGACCCGGCAATAGGCAAAGCAGCTGCTTTCCACGCACGGGGGCTACCCCTGGGAGCCCAACAGCTGGCTCCCTTCCAAGGGCTGACCAAGCTGCACCCTGCTTAGCAGCCAGCAGCTGGGGGTGGGGGGCAGTTAGGGACAGGGGCTGACCCCTGGGCTGGGAGCAGGGCGCTCAGGGCAGCAGCCTCCTGCAGCAGAGATGCTCCAAGGCCTCCTCTCCCCCCCAGGGGCTCAGTGGTGTCCCCCTGCACCCCCTGGCACGAGGAAGGGAGCAGGTGGTGCGGGGGGGCGGTGCCAAGGGGGCTGCACCGTTGCTATAGTAACCCTGCTCCCCGCTTGCTGCTGGGGGGGGCAGAGTGGCCAGCGGGGCTGCGCGAGCCACGGGGCATGCATGTCAGCTGGCCTGTGTGTGCATGCGTGCACAAGCACACTGGGGGGAATGGACAGGAGCTGCCTGTGTGTGCACTGCAGGGTGTGTGCATGGGGGCGCAGGTGTGTGCGTGCCTCTGTGCGTGTGTGCAGCCTATAAGCATGTGAGCATGTGTGCGCAGACATGTGGGAGGGACGTACATGTTGACCTGTGTGTCTGGGCAGATATACCGTGAGCGCACGAATGTGTGTGGGAGGGATGCGCGTGATGACGTGTGCGTGTGCCTGTGTGCATGCCCCCCGGAGTGTGTGTGTACGTATGTGCAGGAGGTGTGTGTGTTGACCTCTCTTTGTGTGCCTACATACAGCGAGTGCATGAATGTGCATGCCTATGTGTGCAGGAGGGGATGTGCTTGCTGACCTGTGTGCGTGCATGTGTGCATGTGCACCTGTGTGCATGCATACTGTGAGTGAATACTTGTGTGTGTATGTGTGGGAGGGTTGTGCATGTTGTACACACACCGGGGTGATACATACAGTGAGTGCATGACAGTGGGTGCATGAGTACGTTCTGAATCCTGTGTGTGCATACGTGCACGCATGCATACACTCCGTGAGCATGGGAATGTGTGTACACGTAGGTGTGCAGGAGGGTGTGCTTGTTGACCCGGGTGTGTGAATGAGCGTGTGCGTGGCACGTTGGGATGTGGATGTGTGCATGTGTGTGCACATATGCATGCATCAACAGTGCTGCAGGGGCTGCAGGGGTGGGTGGGTGTGCGAGGGGGGCACCAGCATTGTAGGGAGCTCCACCTGCCCCCGGAGAGGCACCTGCAGCAGGACCGAGCAGAGGAAGGAGGGTGCAGCGCGGCCAGGCCGAGGGTCCCCTGCCCTGGGCACCGGATGGGCACAGACGGGGCAGAGGGCAGCCGTGCCGTGCCGTCCCCAAGCAGCTTAGTGCGGTGACGTGGGCGGCCCGGTTATAAATAGCAGGTCTGCGCGCGCCCAGCTGGAAACAACAGCAAGCAGATTAATGAACCCAATTAGACCCGGGTGTTGCGGGGAGGGGGATTTGCTGGGGGGCAGGGCAATGGTCTCCGGGCCTGCCTTCCCCCCCATGACGCCCACCCCGCGGCCGGCAGGCGTTAACGTCTCGGCCAACCAGGACGAGGAGACGAACCAGGAGACCTTCCAGATGCAGATTGACAAGGAGACCAAGAAGTGCATCCTGCACTCCAGTGCCGGCAACTACTGGACCCTGGTGGCCCATGGTGGCGTCCAGGCCACCGCCACCGAAGTGTGAGTGCCGGGGCAGCCCCGTGGCCTGGCTCGCGGTGACCCTGGCAGCACCAGACCTGGGGGTCGCCCACCCGCTGGGGACGTGCACACGGGGCAGCCCCCCAAGCTGGGGTGGGGGGGATGGGGGAAGCTGGCCCGTGCCCCCCCGTGACACGCGGCGTCTCGCTCTCTGGCCCCAGCGCTGCTGTGCCCCCCCGTGACCCGCGGCGTCTCGCTCTCTGGCCCCAGCGCTGCCAACACCATGTTTGACATCGAGTGGCGCGGGCGGCGGGTGGCCCTGAAGGCCAGCAACGGCAAGTACATCTGCACCAAGAAGAACGGGCAGCTGGCCGCCGTCAGCGACGCCGCGGGTGAGTCCCCGGCCCCGCAGGGAGCGAGGGGCAGCTGCCCCGGGCCCTGCCAACCCCGCTCCTCCCGCCCCAGGGGACGACGAGGAGTTCACGCTGAAGCTGATCAACCGGCCCATCCTGGTGCTGCGCGGAGACCACGGCTTTGTGTGCTACCACCGCGGCTCCAACATGCTGGACGCCAACCGCTCCGTCTACGACGTCTTCCAGATCGTCTTCCACGACGGCGCCTACCAGATCAAAGGTGAGCCCTGCCCCGCTCAGCCCTGCCCCGCTCGGCGGGGGGCGCCCGCCCGGGCCTGACCGCGTGCCCCCGGCAGGCGCGGGTGGGAAGTTCTGGTACGTGGCGAGCAACGGGCTGGTGTGCAGCGACGGCGAGACGTCGGAGGACTTCTTCTTCGAGTTTCGGGAGCACGGGCGTGTAGCCATCAAAGGCAAGAACGGGAAGTACCTGCGCGGGGACCCGGCCGGCACGCTCAAGGCCGACGCCGACACGGTGCCCCGCGCCACGCTCTGGGAGTACTGAGCTCCGCACCCGGCCCGGCCGGGGGGACGCCCTGCCCCGTGCGTGTGATTGCAGTGACCCTGCCAGGCACTGGCCTCGCTGCACCCGCAGGGAGGGGGACGCCCCTGCCCGTGCCCCCGACCCTAGAGCACAGATGCTGCCCCTCGGCCCCCGCTCTGGGGCGGCCGCTGCTTGCTAGATGGCACCGTGGGGTGGGGGCAGGTGCAGAGCTAGCTAGTCCCTGGGTAGGCCCCGGGCACGGGGGTATTGGGGGGTGTTGCAATGCAGCCAGGGGGGGCAGGGGCCGAGAGTGGTAGAAGCCCCCCACAAGCCGCTGTGGCTGCCCGCGTGCCCCACGCTCCTCATTAAAACCCAGTTGAGTGGCACCAAGCCGAGGGGGTCCCGTGTTTTCCTTGCCCAGCTCAGCTCCCCCCCTGCAGGGAGCTGGCGTGGGAGAGGTGGCAGAGCTGTCTACCTTCCCAGACCCGGCAGAGGAAAGACCTGGAGCACAGGGCTCCCTGCAAGGGGGCTCCAGGCAGCTCGGACCCTGGGAGGAGGCTGCTGTCACCCCATTCACAGATGGGAAAACTGGAGACACGGAGTGGGGCAGGGCCGGCACCAGGCCCAGGGCAGGTACCAGCCTGGCGCTCTGGCATGGCAGATGCGCCTTGGCCAGCACGGATGGACAGGGCTGCCGTGGGGGGCCAGGAGGCAGCTGGGGATCGGACAAGACGACGCAAGGGAGCTGCACTGTGGCCCCTGCCCACGGCTCGGCCCCTGGCCAGGCAGGGAGACCAGGCTGCAGCTCTTGCCTGCCCAGTGCAGGTGGCTGAGTCCCCTGGCACCACAGGCTCGGGGCAGTCTGGCCCCGCCGGCCGCTCCAGAAATACCCGGGCAGGAAGGAACCCGGCTCAATGGCGCTTCCTGCTGCAGCCCGGCTGGGCCCTCGCAGAAAGGAAGACCTTCCGAATTTGATCACTGCCTGCCAAGGCTGCTGGTGCATCCTGGGGACGGGGTCCCGACCCGGGGCTGCCTGGCACCCAGGACCAGTGCAGGCAGCGAGGGGACGCAGGGGGCCTGGGTCTGAGATGGGGCAGGAAGACCCGTCCCCTGGCACAGCTGGACATCAGTCCTTCTCTGGCACAGGATCGTCTTAGCCCCGTGCTCGACCCAGCCAATGTCCAGGCCCTAGGCTGCTTGGCCCTGGGGGGGCATCTTCTCCCACATGGGGGGGCCCAGCTTCCCTGCCAGCCACAGGGCAGCAGGGCCACGGGGAGGGGGCAGCCTCGCTGGGTGGGCGCCAATGCTGCGAAGCACCAGGGGCCTAGCCGAGATGCTCGGTGCTGGGAGAACGTCCTGAACGGGGCCAGGAGCTGCAGGGGGGCAGCTGGCAGGGAGCTGGGCTGGGGAAGCGAGATCCCCGATGCCGGTCTGGCAAGATGGGCATGCGGCGAAGGAGAAGCATACGACGGAGCCGCGGACCCGGGAGGGCAAGAACTGAGTTGAGGCCGGGTGGCACCGCAGATACGAGGCAGATCCTTTATAGAAATGACAGATATCGAAAAATCCACCCCCCCGCCCTCGGCCCTAGCCCCCCCGGTAAAAAACGTGGGCCTGCAGCCAGCGCCCAGCAGGGGAGGGGGCCGCATGGCAGCACCCCGCGCAGGCACCCTGTTTGCCCAGTGCTCCGGCCACAGCGCCGGGAAGCGTAGCCCTTGGCGGAGGGAGGGGGGCGGCCGGCGCGGCTCCGGCCCCGCTCCGGTCACCGCGCAGCGAAGCGACTGCCATAGGAACGCGAGCGTCACGAGCACAATCCACGACACCGAACCCTGGCCCCGCCAGCTCGGGACGGGCGCCAGGGACCCCCTGTGCTGCTTGGACCACGACCACGATACAGGCACACACACGCACACGCACGGACACCAGCCCTCAGCCCTGCCCTTGCACCCCACCCCCACCCCCCTCGTCTTCCCAGCACAACCTTCTCTCCAGCCCTAGGTCGTCAGCACGGGCCCAGCTCCACCCTGGCGGTGGCTGGGGGGCCTGGCAGGGCGCGGGGCTGACCGGAGCCGTCCCGGGAGCCCGCCCGGGCACGCCGCGCTCACAGCAGGACGAGACTGGGGTTGCGCAGCTGCTGGTAGATGCTCAGCAGCTTCTCCGCTGTGGCGCTCGCCTCGTCCCCGAGGCAGAGACGGTCCCGCAGGGCCTGCGCCTCCTTCAGCAGCGTCTGGGGGCAGAGTGGGGATGGGGGGAATCAGAGGCTGCTGTGGGCCAGCTGTCCCCGAGGCCCAGATGTCAGAGAGATTGTGGGAACCACATCTTGGGGAAGCCCCAGTCCTGCAGAGCCCCTGGGAGAGGACCCCGGTGCCCTGGCTGGTCCTGCTGTGCCCCTGCGCTCTGCAGAAGCGCGTGCCCTGCTGCAGCGCTCACCTCGTGGTTAGCCTGGATCTGGCGCAGGTACTGCATGCGGAGGTCGGGCGGGCCTGAGCCCTGAGCCGCCTGCTCCAGCACCAGAGCCTGCTTGGAGACAGAAGCCGCCATGTTAGGGGAGCAGGGGAAGGAGGGGGGAATCCAGGCTGCTCCGGGACCACTTCACCCGCAGCAGCCTCCCACGCTGGGGGCTCCTGTTCTCCAGCTCCCGGGACAGAACAGGCAAAGGTAGCCATTCCCGAGACAGCCTCCTCACCCCTTTCTCCCCAGGGGTCCCAGGCACAACCTGGCATGGACTCTCAGCCCAAGCCATGTGCCCTTTTGGGGCACCACCTAGCCCTCTGTGGCCCCTGCCCTGCCCCAGAAGAGGAGTGGGGGGCAGAGACGCCACCCTCCATAGCTGTGGGCTGTCCTACACTCTGCTCCCAGCCTTCCCGAGTGCTGCTACCTGTGGGCAAGGCCATAGCACCGAGGGGGTGGGGGCGTGCGCACGTGTGTGGGGGGAACATCACCTACCTGGATGCGCCCGATCACGGCATGGTGCACCCCGCACAGGTCAGCCAGAGAGGAGCTCTGGATCAGGATCTCCACGGCCTGGATCGGGCCTGCCGGGCACAGGTCGTTCATGGCCACCTAAGAGGGGAGCAGGTCCTCACTGCAAACATTGCTTGCCCACGGGACGGTGCCGAAGCGAGGAGATCTGGGCTTGCAGCCCCCCAGCTCCCTCCCATGGCCCCGTAACCTTGTCTCCAACCACGGGTGGCAGACAGAGACGCCCTCCTTGCAGCCAGGGACCCGCGCTCCAGGCAGCGGCCAGAGCAGGAGCAGTATACAGGGTTGGCCCATCCTCCCCCACCTCCGGACTCGGGAAGGAAAGGGGCTGGGATGGGAGCTTTTCCTAGGCCAGAGCAGCCTGGGGCCCAGCCCCTTCCTCCCGGCTTCCCCAGGCCAGGCTGGGCCTGC
The DNA here is from genome assembly GCF_000455745.1 of Alligator sinensis. Taxonomy (NCBI): domain Eukaryota; kingdom Metazoa; phylum Chordata; order Crocodylia; family Alligatoridae; genus Alligator; species Alligator sinensis. The sequence continues at coordinate 558,441 of NW_005842772.1, forward strand.
GGGGTGGGGTGGGCTGGCGGGGCTGGGCTGGGCTCTATCCCCGCAGAGCTAACCCATTCCTTGCCTCTCGGATGAGCAGCTGCACCTCGCCTCCGTCTGGGGCCAGGCCCCGCACCTCTGACACGTCCTGGCTGCTCAGCGCCTCGGCCGCCGTGTTCTCCGCCAGCAGCCACCGCAGCGTGGCGCAGCTTAGCGCGGCGCCTGGGATGAGGAGGAGATGGCCTGTTACCTCCCCACTACCACCCTTCCATCCCACCAGCATTCCCCCCAGCTGGGGTCCAGCCTCCCCATGGCAGCCCCAGAGCCCAATTTTCCTGGTCTGAGCGCAGGGCAGAGGAAGTGCACTCCTGCCTGGGTCCCCCACCCCCAGCTCAACCCAGCCTGGACAGAGCCCTGCTCCCCATAAGCCCCCCCACACCTCCCTTAGGCCCTGGCAGAGTCAACGACAGGAGCCCGGGGGTGGTTCCAAGCAGAAGTATTCCCTGTCCCCTGTGGAGTGACGAGGTCCCCGGGCCAGGCAAGGCGGTGACAGACTGGACCCAGCAGGCGGGCCCCGAGGCACGGTGCCACCCGCAGCAGGGCTTGGCTGGCTCCAGCTGGAACGGGGCTCCGCCACGGCTCTTGGGCCAGGCAAGATCCTCCTCTCCCAGCAGGACCTGTCACGGCCTCTGCCAGGACTCGGGGCACTAACCCCAAGGCAAGGCTCTTTGCCCTGGCTGGCAGATGCATTTCATTGGCTCCTGCCTCAGAGGGGCACCCCCATCCCACCAGACCCCACCACTGTGTCGCTGCTGGCCTGGCCCCAAGCTCATGCAGCAGGATGCAGGGTAAAGCCGCAGCGAGAGGCAGCTGGGCTGGGGCTGGCCACGGCACCGGGATGGGGTGTCGGAGACTGGGGGGACCCTGCTCTCTGCGGACCCAGAGACATGGCTGCAATACCCAGGCATGCAAGTCTGCACCCCCTGGAAAACCAAGGGCAAAAGGAAGCACCTCCTGCCTGAGGATGGGAGAGGGAAGGGGCTGGGGGGAGCCATCTCCAGAGCCCTGCTCAGGTTGGGGCAGCCTGGGCCTGATACCTACCCACGGAGAAGTCCTTCAGCGCGCTCTTTAGCAACTCTGAGGACACCTTGATGGAGGCGGCCGAGGGCACCAGGCACTCGTCTCCCAGGCCGTTGCTGCCACCCATGGCATTGGACTCGGCCGGCACCCCGGCTGTTTCTAAGAAGGCCTCCACGGGGTCGGGAGCAGAGGCAGGTCCCGCGGCCTCGCCCACCCGCAGGCACTGCAGCATGTCAATGGTGCACTCGCTCAGGGGCAGGCAGATGCCCTCCCTGTCCGGGGAGAGGAGGGGTGAGTCGTCGGGGAACAGGTCATCCAGCGAATCAGGGCCGCTGTCCAGGATCTCCCGCAGGCTGTAGAAGAGCGCGCAGGACACGGTGAGTGGCAGCTCCAGCTTGGCATCCTCGGCAGTGCCCAGCGGCAGCGTCACCTCCCGCTGGCCCCCAGGCGGCAGCTGCTCCACAGGGAAGGTGTACGTGGTGCCCGTATCGGCTGTGGCCTCGTCCAGGGCGCAGGTGCCGGCCAGCAGCTGGACACACAGGGTCCAGCCCTGCTCCAGGCTGTGGTCGCTGGCGTTCTCCAACATGCAGGAAATGCTCAAGGTGTCGCGCAGCAGCAGGCGGCTCCAGGCAGCCGTGATGGTGCATGTGATGGGCTTTGCACCGTCCTGGCCGGACAGCAGGGCTGCACTGACGTCCAGCACCTGGTTCAGGCAGGTCAGGGCCCGGTTCTTGTGGTCCACGGCCTTCTTCAGGAACGAGACTCTGCAGAGAGCAGGGAGATTGCTTGGGCAACAGCCAAGCCTTTGGGGCATGCACAGCTATGGAGAAATGCTCAGTGAGGCCCTGCCACCCTTGGGGCACGTGGCAGCTCCTGAATTCTAGTAGAGGGGGGGTCCTCGCTCCCCCAAGCTTGTCACAGCTCAGAGACCTTCTGACCATCCCTGCCGCCGAGGACTGTCCCTGCTCCAGCCCAGCACAGCTCCGTCCCCAGATGAGTCCCTGGGAACGTGCCCAACACTGGCTTTGGTCTGCAGGGAATGGGGGGGAGATAAGGGAATGCCAGGTGCCCGCAGGCTGAGGAAGACCCTGGGGAGAAGCCTCGTTCAAGGGGAAACCCTGAGACACACACGGTCTTGGGAACATGCCCATCCTGCACGCTGCCCCGGGCAGCCCGGAGCACCTGGCGTCCTGCCTGCCCTGCGTCTGCCACTCAAGGCAGCACAGAGCTGCTGGCTTCCGCAGGGAAAGGGCAGCAGATGGTGCTGGTTCATCCCAGGCTCTTCTTACTGCCATTGGGCCTGGGGGGCTTCTTTGCAGACAGGTCCCGGCAGAACCACTCGGGGGAGGCGAGCGTTCCCCAAACTGCAGCACACCCGAGCCTGGGATGGAGGCAGAGGGAGCCTGGAGAGAACAAGCGGCTGCTGGAATCACCGCCTCTGCCCCTTACCTCTCCGAGACATTGCCTATCCCAGACAGGAGCTCCTTGATCCTCTGGCCAGCCTTGTCCGGGGTCAGCCTGACAGGGTGAACCTCCTCGGGGCTGCACAAGTCGCAGGTCATCAGTCGGCCTTTGGCGGACAAAGCCAACAGCTCCGACTCCCCTGCAGAGGTAGAACCGCCGGCCGGTCAGGCAACAGGTTAGCAACTGCGCGAGACCAGCGAAGGGGCCGGAGAGGATCCCAGAGCTCCCCCTGCACCATCGCTCCCCGGCCTGTTGTGACTGGCCCCATGAGCAAGAGCCAGGATGCTGCTCGGTTTGGCCGGCCCTTGCCCCAAGCCAGCAGCCACAGGCGCTATGGCACAGGGGCTTTGGAGGCCCCGGGCTGAACCCACCTCAGCAGCACGGCCCTGCACGTACGAAGCTGCGCACAGGAGCAGCTTGTGGGCAAAGGAAGCCGGGGGGCACCACAGGCACAGAAAGCATGACAGGACACAGGACGCCACATGCCATGCCCCACACACACGCAACGGCCCTGGGGAGCCCACTGCTCCTCCCCAACCCAAAGCCTCGCCCCTGCCACAATCCCAGGAGCCACGGGGCACTAACATGAGACACGGGACTGGCGGCTGCAGGACCAGGGGCTACGTGGACACGCAGTGTCTCCAAGCAAGGAGAGTCAGGCAGGCTGTGCCCTGACCCAGAGCGCCAGCCAGCCACTCCCCAGGCTCCACTACCCACACTGGGCTCCTGAGGCCATGTCCCTGGGGAATTTCCACTGGCAAGTGCCCCGATTCACGTGTGCCCAATGTGCTACCAATGCCATCCTCTCCAGGGGCTGAGAGCTAATGGGGCACCACTCTATCCTTTCCCCACCCACAACTGAGTGCTCTGCGCCCTTCCTCAGCACCCGCCTAGGGATGTGCACACACAGGTAAGCACCCCCCTCCTTGTTTTGCTCCCTGAGAGATGCCAGCTGTCTGAATGCACCGTGCCCCCTTCTCCCAGGAAGTGGCATGGCTGGAGCCTGCAGACTCTGAGCATTTCTACCCTCACCCTCAGCCAGATGCCGCACCTGGGAATGGCCTTTTGGAAGCCACCTCCCAGAGATCCAGCCGGATCTGTCCTCAGCTGTCTGGGACACAGCAGCCCCGGCCCCAACCCCTGGTGACCCGCAGTGCGGTTCACCCCGCCTGGCATGCTCCGGCGAGGCAGGGCCAGGCCTGTCCAGACCATGGCGGCTCCCGCTCCGTCCCAGCCGCGGCACGCTCGACACACATGACTTACAATAACGAAGGGGAGCCAACGGAAGCGGGTGGAGGCCGGAGCCCAATCCGGACCGTTAACGTGGGATGGCGGAGAGCTAGGACCAGGAATGGGCAGCGAGGCCAAGGCCACCCTGCCCCCGTCAGCCCCCATGAGCAGCGTGCGCCGCGCGGCCGGCAGTACCTTCTGCTGCCCGCGAAGACAAGGAAAGCGCCACAACGCTACAAATACTTAAACTGGCCGGAGCCAGGACTGGCGGCAGGACACCCGCCGCCGCGTCGTCTCCGTCCTCAGAGTCGGAGGCGTTGCTGCCGCACTCCAGGTCCACAGCCGAGATATCTGAGTGGGTGCTGTAGTACATGCGGCTGCCGCTGCTGCAGGCAGCGCACAGGACCGGCCCACGCAGGTAGTACTCCCGCAGCTCGGGGGCCGGTGCCTCCTCCCGGCGCCCTGCCTTGATGGCCACCAGCTTGCCGTAGTGCCCCACAGCCACCACACAGTCCGCGTCCCCCGGTGGCAGCGGCGGGGCGTCAGCCTCGTCGGCCTCGCGCCGCTCCGTGCGCAGGGCACCGATGAACACCACGGGCTCCTCCAGGTGGTGCAGCACCTTCACAGGTGGGTCCGGGCCAGCTGCGGCATTGGTGTCGGCGTCTGCTGCTGCGCTGAGGGCCTTCAGGGGCACGGAGCAGAGCTGCCCGTCTGGGAAGCCACCGAGGATCATGGGGGAGTCCAGCATGGCAGCGTCCACCCCGAAGAGCAGGCTGAAGAGTGGCTCAGCCAGGATGAAGCCCCCCGAGCACCACAGCCCATCCCCGGAGCCGGGGGCCAAGGCACAGCACAACACGGGGAGGAAGCGGGAGGCCGGCGCGTCTCCGTCGCCCCCGGCCGGGGCGCCAGTGGAGAAGCCCACCTTGCTGATGTGCCGACACGCTGGGGGCTCCTGGCTGGGGGCCGGGAGCTCGTGCAGCTCCATCCACCACTTGCCCTGGGCCTGGGCCAGCGTGATGATGAAGTTGCTGAGCAACGTGAAAGCGCACAGGTCGGCATCGGGGAAGATGCAGGCGTCCGCGTCGACGGGCAGCACGTTGGCAGGGCCGTCGGCCTCTTTGCTGTCACCGTCGCCATCACCGGTTGGCGCCTCCGTTACCCTGCAAGCAAAGGAGGACGAGTGTTCAGGAAAACCAAGGAAGAGCACACCAGGAAGCCAGTGCCAGCTCCATCCCCCTCTCTCTGGCCCGCTGAACACTCAGGCTCTTAGATACAGCTCTCAAGAGACCATTGGCACCCGAGCTGGAGAGCAAAGGGGACTGGTGGTTTTAAACACCTTAACCCTTCCACCGCTCTCTCAGGGGAGCACGATGGAGGTTGTACACCCTTATCAGCCTGTGCCCGATACCCCAGGTGCTGGTGACATTGCAACGGTGACATACGCATGCCCCGCGTGGAACTGAGAGGCCTGCGGGACATATGCCACACTTCTGGTGAGCTTGCATGGGGGCTATCAGTCAACTGGCACAGCCCTGCAGGTCTAAAGGATTCAACACCCAGAAAAAGCAGCGAGAGGGAGTCCAAGTCAAATCTTGCAGGGGTTGGGCAGACATCCCACATCCCCACAGACAGCGTGGCATGGCACGGGTCGCTCGGGTGGGTTTCAGGATGGCTTTCCCCCCAGAAGGCACGTGCTAGCCAGGGCTTTACTCAACAGAGGCGAAGCCAGCTGCCCTGGTTGGATTCCTGCCAGGCCTCACCTGCTCTGCTGGTCCAGGGACAGGCAGTAGATGCCAGTCTTGGCACACAGGACGTAGAGCTGCTGGTGGAGCGGGAGGAGCTCCACGTGCCACACCTGGTCAGGGAAGCGATACACCGCCTGGGCAGAACAGCAGGAGAGAGTGTCAGCAGGGCCTGTGATGAGGGAAGGACGTGGCTTGGCAGCATGGTCAGGGGATCAGTGGCCTCTCTGCTGCCCCCACAGTGGGTGTTGGGAGACCTGACAGGGCAGAAAGGACTCAGCCCTTCCTCTTCCCAGCAGCCGTGGGGGAGAAAGACAGCAGAGCCAGGACACCCACCCGCTAGCACAGGACCTGGCCCATCCATCGCCAGCCCTGTGGGTGCTGGCAAGTGCCGGGGCAGCGATAACCAACTACCGGCCTGCCCCGCATGCCTTAGGGCTGGCAGGGCTCTGCCCACGTGGTCTGACAGGGGCGCTGTGTGCAGGCACAGGTGCTCCATCATATGCTAGAATTAATCACTTAGCGCAAATATTTGCAGTTTTCATATGACAAAACTTCTCTTCCTCTGTGTTAATAAAGGGAACAGGGGAAAGTACTGCCAGAGGCCAGCGGCACATTAAAGGATCTGCTTCCTGGAAACACTCAGCACGTCGACTGCCGGGAGCAAAGCTCTGCCTGGCCGATGTTGCTGTCCACGCCCTAACTTCAAGACCACCTCTTTTTCGGGGGGTTTCCTCATTTCCCGTGCAAATGGTTTTGCAGCCGGGGCTCTGGGTGGCCAAGCCGGGAGGCGTCCCACCCCAGGCGTGGCTGCACGTCCAAGCGGACAGCCTGCACAGTGCTTGGGGAGGTGGGTGCTGCAGAAACACAATGTTGTTAACGCTGGACTGGAAAAGAAGAGGGAGCAACCGCCCCCTGGCGCTGCGCGATGACGGGAAGAGGGAAAGGCAGCGAAAGCCTCCAGAGGGGCTCCTCTCCTGAGAAAGAACCGAGTGTAGGAGGCTAATCCTTCTCTCACTGCCATGGCTGCCTTTGAAACGATAAGAATAAATTAAAAAGGCAGCGCAGAAAGCCCAGCGCAAAGGCAGCCGTTAGTCACGGCGAAGACAATGGGGACATCCGCAGCGTGACGAACGCGAGGACTGACAGCCCCTTTCAAAGGAAAAGCCTTTCTCTGGTTTAATGACAACTGTTGGCCCCACAAGAGGAGGGAAAAGGTCAGAGAGGCACCTACATTCTGCAACACAAAGGATATTTATAGCCATGTCCTAGTATTTCCCCAGCGCTGCCCCCCAGTCGCTCCGATCCGGGCCCGATCTGCTTCTCTGCAGAGCCCAAGGCCAGTCCCCGTGCTGCCGGGGTGACGCCCTCCCGTTATCTGCATCTCTGTGGAGTGCCCGGCGGGCACGGGGACTCCCCTGACCTGGGAACCGGACGTGCTGAGCAGGCGCCAAGTCCAAGGCAGCCAGGAGAGGAAGGGAGCCCGGCCCGGCCCGGGCAGGTGGGGACACGGGCCGAGCGCAGACGATGCCAGGTGCCTTCGCGAGGTGCGAGACGCCGTGGCAATCCCACGGCTCGGCGCAGCCTTTCCTTCTGCGGCCGGCCGCGGCGCCAGGCCCAGCAGTGGCCGTGGCAGAAGCCAACTTGCCAGCGGGATGTCGGCCGCGATGCTCGATGCCAAGCGAGCGGCTTCGTGGCAAGAGCGCAGTGCCTGGTCTCCACGTGGCCGGAAATCAGGTCGTGCTGCTCAAATAAGGGCTCCGGAGGCAGCCGTGCCCGGAAACCTTGGCACGCCTGGTACCAGGGCCCCAACTCAAGACCGCCGACCGAAGCGGTCTGGTCCGGCCTGGGGCAGCGCAAGCCGGACGCCCGGGCCCGACCTCAGGGCTCAGCCTCGGTCTCCCCTTCTCCTTGCTTGGGGCGGTGGATCCCGAGCGCGGCGGG